>NW_021703774.1:123022529-123035844 GCF_005190385.1 Monodon monoceros | reverse complement strand
GTGTGTGTGTGTGTGTGTGTGTGTGTGTGTGTGTGTGTGTGTGTGAAGATGGCATGATTGGATCTAGAGACCAGGAGTAGCAATTTGCACGTAGATGTCTCAGCTGCAGATTTAACGTGCAAATTCGAGACCTTACCATTATATATCTCGGCCAGTCCAATTACTTGCTTTCATTATTGAATAGATTACCTAGGAGGATTTATAGGGTATAAAAATGCTTTGTATGTAAAATTAATTCTCAATACACCTCAAACTTTAACTTCTGCTCCTTTGTGCTAAGCATTGCTCTCTCCATAGTTCTATTTTATAGCATCAGTTGTCTTCTACAGATTAATATATTGTCATATAGCATTTCAGGATACATTTATTTGGACTGCATTTTCTTCCAGTGCAGAGAAAATACTGGTTTCTTAAAAAATTAATCGTTGAGGTGAGGGCTCCTGAGACCAACTGTAGGTATATGTTTGCCCAGGACTGGCCTATAACTAAATGGCCTTTAATAGATATGATTGACTCAGATAAGGAAACAGCAATGGGGGAAGCATCTGAAGGGAAACGTTATTTGCTGCTCACAGCGGCAAAGGGGTAGAGTAGCAAGCAGGGCCGTGCTCTGAAAGCAAGCTATAGGCAATAGTCATGTCAGGTTGTGCAAAGATGGCTTAGAGCTGATGGCAGGACAGGTTCTACACAGTCAGAGCCGTGAGCCCAAAGTTTATAAATGTAGACATAGGGACTCAAAAGACTGTCCACCTAGCCCCAAGTAAGAAGGCTTATGGTGAATGTCCTTATGTATATGTGTAACATTGCCGATGAGAAGCTGGTCACAGCGCATGTCCAGGAGAGCTGGACCTGCATCTCCACATTTGGCTCCCACATTACCAGCAGGCTTGAGTTCTTTGTTCACACCATTAAGGTTGCATACCATTTCATCTGCCACGTTTACTTACTTAGTCTACCCATTTCAGCTTCACTGTCCTCCATCCCCTTATCCCTACCCAGGTCCCATCTACCACCCCCAAGCCCGTCTTCCATTGAAAGTCACAGGGACTTCTGGTAATTTGGTCTGAGCCAGTGAAAGTCCTGGTCAGTTGCTGCTGCCTGTTTTTCATGACCAACGTGTCTAAATTCTTCAGTTCTTTCCTAGGAAGGGCTGAGTGGCTGTCTATCTTTTGCCCCTACCCTTTGTAGTGTGTGTGTGTGCTGGTTTTCGGAAGCAGGGGCCATCTCTTTAGCTTGCCCAGCCCATAACCTTGTTGGCTGCCTTCTCCCTGGCTTTCTGGATGACGCTGTCCCTCCCTTGATCTCTGTGGGAATCCCAGCTCTGGAGGAAGGGACTGGGCAGGAGGCAGGGTACCTTCAACAAACACTTGGTGAATATGAGTCTGCAAGTCTGATGACCTTTCCATTTGTTGTCTGTTTCTGTGGTCACAGCCGGGTCTCAGGATGGGAAAGAGCCTTCCACACATTGTGACTCACTACGCCACTCCTCCTTAACAACTTCCACTGCCTTCCGGTTGCTTGCAGGGTAAGTGGTATGGGAGATGCTCTGCACACTAGCTTTGAGCTCACTTTTCTCCTCCTCCTGTCATTCCCTCCCAAGACTTCATTCCAACACATACAGGGTTTCTTCGTCTCTCAAGACCTAGTTCGAACACCACCTCCCTTGGAAGCCTTCTCAGACTTTGCTGATATGGAGGTAGCCCTCCTTCCCCTGGGCTCTCACGGCACTGTGTGTTCGCCTGAGTTCAGGCACTTTGCACACGGTACTATAATTATTAGTTTATATATTGGTTATTCCCACCCTTCCTTGCCTTAGCCCGGGTGAGCCTTATTCATTTGGGTGTATTCAGAGCCTGAGTCCCATACCTGGCTCTCAGCAGGTGCTCGGAAAATAATGTTAACTGAATGCATGCAGGAAAAGGGGAAGAGAATTGGTCTTCTGTTAATTTACTGAGCAAAATACAGTAGGAAGATTCAACGAGGCACTGATCCAGTAAAGAGAGCAACGGTGCTTTAATGAAACTTCTTTCAAATCTGTGAACACGTTAGCTATCAAGTAAATGCTTCTATTCTTTCTGCAGAACAGATTTCCAAACAATAATCACAATGTTTAGGTTAATAAGATGCTGGACAGATGAGTAGTTATAAAACAACAATTCCATCAACTATATACCAAATGCAAATTTACTGAGACATCAAGAGATTGTATGTTTATAGTTACATGGCTATAAACAAGACATTATTACAGTAATCAAGTCCATAAAACTAGAAAAAAAAAGCCATATAACAAAAAGGCCTTTCATAAGCTATTAAATGAGCACACACAATAGACAAACCAATTCTATATTTGAAGCAGCATATAGCACCAACATGTTGGCAGGACCAGTAGCGGGGTAGTAGGCTGCTGGATGGAACAGGGGGAATCTCAGCCATCATCTACTTCAAGCCCCGTTTTACAGATGGTGAAATGGAGGCCCAGAGAGATGGAGTGCCTTGTTCAAAGTCACACAACACAGGGACACAGGATTGGCTAGACAACGAATGATCCAGGCCACCCAGCTCTAGGTAAGTGTTCTATTTTAACATACAGATAATTCTACTTGATTCAATGTATTTTTTTTTCCTATTAACAGATCTACCATAAAAGGTCAATACAAGTCCTAACACACTCTGGTATTATGTTTATTGAGAAAGGACTGACATGTACTGTGATTTACTTCTTGGGACTATATAGCTGTTAAAATTCGGAGTACTCACTCAGATGACACTCTCTTAGGTGCAAACTGACTGAGAAGAAGGAATCTGAAGGGAAAGTTTGGCACATCCTGCACTACCTAAACTAACTTATGCCTCAAAATTACTAAATTGTTGGTATAATTTTTTTTTTTTCTGATAGTTGAAAGATTAGTAAAGCACAGAAGTAGTCCCAATAGAAAGAAAGCAAATCAGGTCTTTCCTTTAAAGGGTAAGCATGGCACTTTTCATTTTAATAATAAGGTAAAGGAATGTAAAAACCTGATGCTTATTTAGGAAAAAACCTATAGCTTGTGAACCACCTGGTATAGAAAGTGTTTCTCTAGTTAAAAAAAAGTGTTTCTGTAAAATACTTTGGAGTCATGAAATTCTGTCTAGCATATCTTGCCATGGTCCTGAGGCCTCAATTGGACAGATTTACGATGCACTAATGAAGATATAAGAATGGAAAAAGAGATCACTGTTAACAGAAGCAGCATTACAGACAAAGTAGAGTGAACATATTTAAATAGCTTCATAGATATGAAGGCAAGAAGTTGCATGCACATAAGTGATTAGGTGTGTCATTATAGTGGTAGTTGGAAAAAATAACACACACTGGGCATTTGTCTGTCATTACCAAAAACCAGTTGCTGCCGAATAGTTAAACTGTGGCTTTACAAGTAGAATAAAGCCTGATAAATAAAAGTGACTTCTGCATATCATATATATGTATACATATATTATACTTTTCTCACATAGATGTCTAGTTATAAGTAAATCAACATTTAGCTACAGTTTTTCTCCCCCTCGGGTCCAGCATCAAAGGATTTGATATCACTTTTCTTAAACATACCCTATACCTGGTTAGGAAGTTACATGATTTTCATACTCGTAGCCTTTATGATATCTGGCCAGCAAAAATAAAAATGAAATCTCCTGGGACCTCAAGTCCATTCCTTACCACTACAGGCATGTTAACAAATATACAGCAAACCGTATTTGTTTTCTGTTAGGTAAAAGAACATGTTTTAGTACTAAAGAATAAACTACGCTTGCTACCAAAAATGTGTACATAGCAGTATAATAAAAGTAATTTCACGAAAATATTTTGTAACAAGCTACATTATAAATATTTAAAGAAACATGGTAAAAATCAGAGTGAAAATCAGATTAGTGTTCTGAAACTCAGTAGAAAAATATACTTATAAAAAAAGAATGTCTCATTAAGTGAAGCTGTAAATGTAAAGTTGTCTTATTAATGTACATTTCAAATATCACCTTTTGAAAGGAAAAACCGTTCTCTCTCCAACAGGTGCCTATAATTTACTTGGAAACTGGGCGTTTTGCAGAACTAAGCGTAGATGACAAGAGGGTAACAGCGGTGGCGTGATTTCCACATGGTCCTGGAAGAGTGAGGGCCGTTCACAATGCTGAATAGGCAGGTGACTTGGAGAAATACGGAATATATTTGAGCAGTTTGGAAACAGTACTGCATTTGTTCACCCACAATCAGCATAATACTCAAAGCTCAGACATTAGATTTTAAAAGGGGCTTGCACTGCAGGGCAGGACTGTACAGAACTAGGGAAAACCGTTGTAAATAATTCCTTCTTGGGGAGGGATCCTTTCTGAGAATATTTTAAATCGTTCATGAGTAGTTGTTTTTAATGAACTGAAGCTGAATTAAAATATCAAAGGTCTAGTGTATGGTTTGGGCCCATAAATAAGCATTTAAAAAGACCCTCTCTTCCTCTTTGATAAAGTTAACATACCCTCTGGCCACAGGAGATGCCTTCTTTTGGCATCCCCACTGGAAATTCTGAGAATGTGTGGCAGGACCATCATGCCCAGAGGAAAATCAAGGAGCCCAACACCCAGCTGCTGGAACCGTGGGCCCAGGTAGCGAACCACTGGATCCTAGCCTCTCTCAGATGGTGTGAGGACAAGCTAGGGATGACGATGACGCTGCAGGTATCTGAAAAGAGCTTAAGTAAGTAAGTGTCTGATACCTTTACGTTCTTTCTGTATGTATGTTTCTTCCCCATCGTGATCTGCCCACTGGGGGCTGGGAGGTGAACATTACCTCTGAGGACATGCTCTGGCGGCAGACGAAAGATAGATAGAGGGGAGGCAGAGACAGTGAGCTAAATCACAAAGTTGGGCCAAGGAGAGCAGCTGTTTTTCACGCATTCCTGCTCTTCTCTTGGCCCGGCTCACGGCTGCTCTGTCTCGCTCCCATCGTTAGAGTGGAAATTTCAGAGGTGTCTACCCCTGCTCCAGAGAACGTGAGCCCTGGGGCACAGCTGCCCAGGGTACTCCCCAAGGGCCTCCTCCCCTTTTCTAGATGCAGGATCACTGAAGCCTGAAAGCCCTTGGTGAATTAATAGTCATATCATAAAAGGGCTTTTAGTTCAGTTTTTGAATTTTAGTTGGCACAGTTTACTGTAGCCTAAGAGGTCAGCACGATTTCAAGAGGAGAGAGATGCCTTCATTACTCAATTACAATGAATGCAGTCTTCAGGGTGTTCTTTACTTTTTGTACAATAACTATGAGAAAAGAATTTAATTCTACCCACACACAGCTCAAGATAAAGGTATAACTTCTGGAGTTGAACTGATGGTCTGGAGAGAGAGACATTTTAATAGGGAAATAAGCTTTGAGATGTGTATATACAAACACACATATATATACACAAAACACTCCTCACCCACCTATACTGTACAGATTGGCATAACCCTATTAAGAACATACTATGATAGAAAGGCTTTAGGACAAGTTATTCTTGGCATTTTAATCGAGACGAGTCCTTAGGTAATTTAGGTCTTAACTGGATCATTCACATATTTGTTTTTTTAAAAGGCCAGACCAACTTTCCTTCAGCAGTAACCCAACATGGCAGTAACCCAATATGACACCAGAGTTAACAAATGGAAAACAAGATTGTTATTCTCTATTAATTCATTAAAGGGCATTTTAGAGAGAGGACAACTTGGAAAACAAAGACTTCAGAGTCCATGATTCCAAGTTACTTAAGAGCATTTTAGTTATTAGCAGTGGTTACCAAATAAGCCGAAGGTAAATCTTTTCAAGGAGCTGCTCATCGTTTGCTTTGTTGAGAAGAGGGGAGGAGCCACTTCACTACTCCTCTATAAGATGATGCAGGTCTTTTTATCCTTGAAAGGGTTTTCTGAAGTTGGTATCCCCATCAGCAGAGGGTCATTCCTCGCATGTTCCTCGCAGTAGGACATGAGGTCCGCTGATGCCTTTGAAACCTGGTGCGCAGACAGACCAAAGCAAACAAAGAAAATATTTACAGGATACAACTAGAGATGATCACACTAAGTGACGTAAGTCAGACAGACACATACCGTATGATATCACTTATATGTGGAATCTAAAACATGGCACAAATGAACCTATCTACAAAACAAACAGACTCGTAGACATGGAGAACAGACTGGTGGTTGTCAAGGGGGAGGGAGAGGGACGGAGTGCGAGTTTGGGGTTGGTAGATGTAAACTACTATATAGGTTGGATAAACAACAAGTTCCTACTGTATAGCACAGGGGACTATATTCAGTATCCTGTGATAAACCATAATGGAAAAGAATATATAAAAAAAGAATGTCTATATGTGTATAACTGAGTCACTTTGCTGTAGAGCAGAGACTGGCACAAAACTGTAAATCAACTATGCTTCAATAAAAAAAAATTTTAAAAAATATTTACAAACTTGGAAGGTATTTGAATGCTAACCCACTGGGTGGAAGACTGTTGGAGAACAGGATGACCAAAGTATCACTCCCAGATTATCTGTTACTTAAAGAGGGAAAAGGTACTTCTAAATGGAGAAATCTGGCAGATGAGGCCTTCCTTAACCCAGTGATCAAACTGACATCAGATGTCTCTTGGAGTGAGTGCAGAAGACCCGCCACCAGCCAGCTAGTATTTCTGCCCAAACTTTTAGCCTGAATTTGATCGTCAGCAAACAATCCCATCTAAAGTGAAGGCCATTCTGAAAAGTGAGTGGCCTGCAATCTTCGAAACCGGACTATGTGTTAGATACTATTAGCAGCTGATCTGAATGCAATCCCTGTACTGTGGTTACGCAGAAGAATGCCCTGATACTTAGGAGACAGATGGTGAAGTATTAGGGGTGATGCGTCACGATGTTTGCAAATAACTTGCAACGAATTTAAAGAAAAAATGATGTCAGTTTTGTGAGTGTGTGTGCGTAGAGACAGAGAAAACAAGTGGGGTAAAATGCTAATAATTGGTGAATCTTGGTAAACAGTATACGGGTGTTTGTTACAACTCTTCCACAGGTTTGAAATTTCTCAAAATAAAAAGCTGGGGTGGGGAGGGGAACAAGAAAAGTGTCTGTGATTCAAAGGAAGGTTGTATCTTAGTTTCTATCCAATAACAAATCGATTAGAATGCAGAACAGAGTTAAAGAACTGAATTACGGGCTCGGAGCCAAAACTCAGAATGGAGCCAAATTCTAGTAGAGCTTCAAGATTTACTGTTAAAGACTGGACTTGGCGGAATAAAAAGAGGGACAAAGCCAGCATGGGAAGATGCAGTACCTTACTTCGGCATGAGTTAAAAATGGAAATACCACACCCTGTTCAGAAGTCTGGGTGGGAGACCCGTTAGAATAATCAGATAAGTGTCCTCAGGCGAGGGGCACAGGCAGCCTCCTGTTTATTGTTTTTTTTTTTTGCAGTACGCGGGCCTCTCACTGTTGCGGCCTCTCCCGTGGCGGAGCACAGGCTCCAGACGCGCAGGCTCAACGGTCATGGCTCACGGGCCCAGCCGCTCCGCGGCATGTGGGATCTTCCCGGACCGGGGCACGAACCCGTGTCCCCTGCATCGGCAGGCGGACCCTCAACCACTGCGCCACCAGGGAAGCCCTGTAGGCAAATTCTTAACCACTGCGCCACCAGGGAAGCTTTTTTGTTTTTTTTTTTGTTGTTGTTTTTTTCAGCCTCCTGCTTTGAAGACAGGTGACTATCTCTAGGCCCAGAGGAATTTATCAGGTGACTGCTTCAGTATCTAGGCGACGGCCATTACTCACAACATGCCAAGGCACTCACCGCCTAGCCATCTCTGAGGGTCTGGGGGGAAAAGACGTCAAAGTCAGGTGACCCAACAAATGCCTTCTGGTTTCCTCCAGATCTCAACTAAGGCTGGCGATACTTATCCTGGGTTGCAGACTGTGGTTGTCCAAGTCTGCACACACTGAAAAACCCACCTTCTCCTAAAAAGGACACCTGGGTGTTGACTTATGCAAGGCCACCTTGGCTGCACTGATAACTCTAGAACACTTCATACATTCCAGAGGGATGACGACGGTGTTTATAAAGTCCACCTGGAAGCCCTGTCCCGAGGGAGAACGCGGTGACAGAGGGGGTTCGACCATGTGCGCTCAGGGAAGGCAGGTCCTCAGGAAATCCTGTCACGGGCTTTAGGTTTTCTGTCCACACAGAGAGCCTCACATAGACACTTTGTATCGCCAGTGCTACGTTGAAATGAAAGTTAAGATTCGGAGGCTTTCAGCTGGCTCAGGGAACAGCCTGGCACCTGGCCCAATTACATGGCATCCACCTTCTCAGAAATGTGGCCCAGCCTTGGGAGGGCAGAGGGAGCCGGTCCGAAAACACGTCTGACCCACTCAAGGCTCTTACCTTTATTCTTTCGATGGAGGCTTCCATTCTCAACTGCTGCACAGTCCTTCGTGCCTGGGCGATGTTGTTGGTGCTGGCTGTCTTGGTCGACATCTTCAGTTACGGTTTCACCTGAAATCTGAAGAGAACTTTTTTGTCAAAGGTGAAGAACAGTCATCTTTAAGTTGCTTAGACATTCATAATGCTTTGAGGGGAAAAGGATGCATTCCCGGTCACCACAGCCTCTTGGAGGCTGCTACCACAAAGCCCCTCAGCAACGGGAGTGGCGGCCTCAGTTTCTAAGCTTGTAATCCTTTTGAGCACCCTCATGAATCTTTCGTCTGCAGAAACCCAGTACTAGTAGTTTAATCCATGCACCCCATATACAGCATAAGGTAGCGTTTTCTAAGGGGAAACAAACACACACACACATCCGTGGTAGTTACCAGGCCTCCGGCCAACGCGGGCCATGCTCCACGTGCAGGTTAACATCACTGCCCTGTACGTTAATAGAAGGTTTGATTTCATGTCGTTTTGGCTCTCTTACCCAACTATTCACTGATACAAATCCTGGCAACAGAAAAGGGCAGAAGAGAGCGCTTCTGGAGAACTCTGCACAAAGGGTGCATTTTTAGGTGCTATCAAGATTTGCAGTCGTTTGGAGAAAGTTAGGCAGATAAGGAAGCCTTTATTCAGGAAAAAGTGGGAACCTTTCAGCTGAAAGACTCTCAATGACAGATCCACAGCAAAAGTCACATAGGATACAGCCTCAAGCCTGAAATATTTAATGGAATTACATCAGCACCTCCCCCCCTGCCCCACCCCGTTGACCTCTCTGGCTTCATCCTGGTGGCCAGGGCACTGGCTAATCCCACACCCCCATCACATGTGCGTGGGCCTGCCCTCTGCCTCTCTCTCCCAGTGAAAACAAAGGAAACATCCCGGACCTTGAGCTTCGACCAGTCTAGTTGCCCAATGGCATAGTCCAAGGGGAAGGCGGGCTGGGGAAAAGCACTGCCTGGTGCCCCTGCCATATGTGGCTAAGTTCTCTCTCGGCACGGTGGCATTGGAAGACATCGCAGAGCTGGCAGCCCTGGCAGTTTTATGAGTCAGAGCGGGTGGACAGTAGGTGTGCCTCGCCGGCGCTAGTCAAGGACTCAGCAAAGTCTGAGGGCACCGTGGCGCCAGCAGCAAACGCAGGCTGACTCAACCTTCTGGAGGGGCTGCAGGTGCACAAGGCGTTATCTGCCATAAAGGCTTACATTAGACAAGGCTGCCGAAAACAGCAACCCACAGCTCCTGCGGTGTCCACCGGAGTTCTACTGCACTCAGAATGCTGAGTTCAAGGACTTGGGTAGGGCTTGTACCTTCTGAAGTCAGAGGCAGCTTTGGATCAAATGCCCAAATAAAACTGTGCTTTTAACTGCGTGCGGAACTTTGAAGTCCAACCTAATCGGCAAGCTTCACGTTCCTGGTTTGGACCCTCTTCCAGTTACTGGACCTCTATGAGCCCATGCTTCCTCATTTGTAATATAGGGATACTACTGTTTTTGAGGATTCAATTCACTGGTGCACATGCAGTGTTTTGCACAGGACCAAGGCACTCCATACACAGCAGCTGCTATTGTATTTATCCTTGGGGGTCACACCCAGCACAATGAATGGGAATCCTCTGTGTACCTACCTGCCTCCACCCGGTCAATGGGCCTCCAAGCGCCTTGACCGACTGGTCTGGGTGGGCTGTGGGCATGCGCCCCAGGCAATTCTGCTGCACGCTGGTGTCAGGACGGAATAGAATGGCTGGAAACAGCCCTCTGAGGATTCCCCTAGCATAAGGGAGCCCAAGCCCTGCAGGAAATTGGGAGGAGCCAGCGCGTGGCAGGGCACGCTGGCCTTGCCTTGGGCGACCCGGTTACAACACACTTCCAGACAAGCTGCCTCCTCCTCGGATTCCGCACTCATCCTGCCCCACCCAAAGGAAAGGCTGAGGGTCTCCTCCCGGTGACTTTGCACACACCCAGCGGTCTGGCCCAGCCCTTCTGCGCTCCCAGCAAGCACCTGTTAACAGAGCCTTTGAAACGGGTCTAAGGCAGCAGGCAGCCTTTCTGCGAACAGTTTGAAGTGCCCTGATTCACAGCGCGCTGGTCCTCGTTTTGTTCCCTGTAGCATGTTAAACTGGGCTCCCCTGCCAGCTGGCGCCGGTTCTGAGGATTGGCCCCCAGCCTTCAGAATGCGAACGTGACACCCTTTCTGAGTGGCCTGTGGTTTCCAGGCTGCACCCTTAGGATTTTCTAAATGTTCCCTTTGCAGGAAAATAACGCCAAGCAGTCTCTTCTTCTCAACCTCTAGGGCATAAAGTTTCCAAGGCCCGAGCAAGTTTTCCTGTAACTGCAGAACATTTCACACACGTATCAGGACTGGGTCAGCCATGGCCCCTCCCACCCACACAGCTGTAAGGAAATAGGCCACAATTTGGCTTTAGTTACAAAATGCTTGGGTAGGTCCTCCTAAAATTGGTGAGAAACTTTGCATCTGCTACACGGACGACTTACTTCCTGACTGTATTATAGTCACGATTATAAACAGCCAGTGGTTCACAGTGCATGCTTGCCAGCTTGGGGCTGTTACAGCTTTCCCCACTTCTGACATCTGTGTTCTGACCTGCTCCTTCACAGAGAGCCCCCTCCCTATCCCTCAGATAGCTTCCCGCTCCCTTCTGCTGGGGATCCCTCTAGAAAAAGTTGTACACTGGGCCACTGGTAAAGAACATAATTTCTTGGGCTTCCCTGGTGGCGCAGTGGTTGAGAATCTGCCTGCCGATGCAGGGGACACGGGTTCGAGCCCTGGTCTGGGAAGATCCCACATGCCGTGGAGCAACTGGGCCCATGAGCCACAACTACTGAGCTTGCGCGTCTGGAGCCTGTGCTCCCCAACAAGAGAAATCGCGATAGTGAGAGGCCCACGCACCGCGATGAAGAGTGGCCCCCGCTTGCCACAACTGGAGAAGGCCCTCGTGCAGAAACGAAGACCCAACACAGCAAAAATAAATTAATTAATTAAAAAAAAAAACAACTTATGATAACATGCGTCCAATGGAGAAGTCAAATCAAAATCATGTCGTTTTAACTTAAGGAACCTCTTCAAGGAACTCGGTGGGCTGAGCTGCCTCACGTGTACGAAAGCAGGGTCACGGCTGCTTGACGTCTGAGTGGTGGGTGGTGTTTACAGGAGCAGGAGGTCTTGCTGAGGACGTCCTCCCCACTTGCAGCTGCTCTGCATTGCCTCAACAGCTGGGCTGGGGCAGAACCAGACCGAGAGGCTGGGACACAAACATCTCTGAGCCTCTCTGCACCCTCAGAGGGTGTCTTTGGTCTTCCCTCAATGCACGGATGTCTGGCTGTTTGTTTGTGCTACTACTTGGATAAAAAACTTGCGTTATTCTTACTCCAAAAATAGCTTCCAAGACAAACAGCACCCGATGTATAGGACCTTAGAGCACACACATACTTTCATCGGCATTCGTCTGTCAAGCCTCACTCTCAGCCTGAAAGGTAAATTACTTTTTCATCCTTGTTTTATAGATGAGGCAGCCAAAATTAGAAAAACTTGCTCCAAGTTAATCCAGCTCAGAGCCTTGAACTAGCTTTTAAGCCTCTCCACCCCAGAAGCCACACTTCCTATTGTATCAAGGAAAGGATGCAATTCCAATTAATTTGATTTGCAAACACTCTGGACATCACTGAACAGTCTACGATGTGGTTCTCATCAAGGGCGACCTTGACACTCCATGACCTGGAGTTGTGGCCTTGCTGATGGCTTCACGTTTGTGCAACACCCCTTCTGGTGCAGAAGGCATCTGCTTGTCTGTCTAGTGCCCTGGAAGACAGGTCTCCCCTCTCATATCCATAAGCTAAGTGAGAATGTGCTCGCTGTGGCTATTAGGCAAGGACTGAGGTCAACTTCTGGAGTCACTGGATAACCCACCCAGAAGGGCCCAGGCCTGTGCCTGCCTGTGCAGACACCCAGGTTTGATAAAACTCTGCCTATTGCGTCCGCAGCCTTGTTTCCACTTTTACATGTGGCTGAGAGATTTGAATAAACATAAGTAGTATTTAGCTACTCAAATACTTTGCATTGGTTTTAATGCTATTATCCATCTGAATTCTCAGCTTCCTAGAAATTCCTAGGAACAAGATGTCACTTTAGGGAAATGTGGGCATTTTAATCTTTGTCTAGTGGGACCTGAAGCAGGGAGAGGAGGGTGGGGATAGAAAGTGTGTCACAGAGCACACTCTGGGGGGAAGGCACCAGGAAGCCCCAGGATCTGAATCACAAGTCATCATGGCCTGGCCAGTAACTGAATCACTGGAGTGACGCCAACTTTCTGAGCAAACACACCCCTTGTGGCTGTAATAAAAGAGCAGGTTGCAAAAAAAAAAAAAAAAAAAAAAGCCAGCAGGCTACCACTTACCCTCTGATCCTGCCTTCAACCATCAATGTCCTACCCCAGCTCTCTTCTAAAGGGGACAGCAGTCTGTCTCACAGGCTTGTTGGAAAGACAAACCGGGGCGCCTGGCACTGGTGCACCCGGTACACACAGACATGTAACCAGTGCTGGGCCCCCAGGCTGGTTAATACTGAAAACCACGTGTTCAGTGGGAAACAAGGGAAAAATTCAGACAGTAAAAGAAGAGTTTCAAGGTAATGTGATCAGGTAGCAACATCTACTGATAGAGTCTTGGCAGGAGTTCAGGGAGTGGACAGTCAGGCCCCTAAGAACCGGTTTTCTATTCTCATGAACACTTATTATTTTCTATCAGAGCCTGCAGGCTGAATGCAGACTGCAGATGTGTTTGGTTGGGTCCCACAGAGGGTTAACTAAATTGTGTGTGTGTGTGTGTGTGTGGATGGA
>NW_021703774.1:122887812-123017529 GCF_005190385.1 Monodon monoceros | reverse complement strand
GGGGGAGGGGGGGAGAGAGGGGGAGAGAGAGGGAGGGAGAGAATGTGTGTGTGTTTTAATTGTCAACACTTGAAAAATGAAGAGATTTCACCTTAAAAAGAAAAATTTCTGGAAAAATCAGAAAATCTTACACAAGTGGGCTGGATCTGAGCAGAGGCACACCTGCCAGGCCCTCTATTTGAACTTGTGGCACAGCCTTTACACTGTGCCTCGGATATTTAGTTCCTGGGACATGCTCAAGGATTAGGCCAGGGGACTTGGACTCATCCCTGCCCCTGCCCCTTCTTACCTTTGGCGCCCTGGGCGGGACCTGTAGCCTATCTAAGCCTCAACTTCCTCATGGGAAAAATGGGGATAATAATACTTTTCTATCTCAAAGGACTGTTAAAGCATCAGATAAAATAAGCATGTGAGTGTAGTAAACACAGAGGACACCCCTGCTGAGCACTTGGTAGCTGCATCCGCTGATCACAGCCCGTGGGAAGCCCTCTGAGCACCCGCAGGCCCTGACCTTCTCCCCGCTCCTGGAGTGGGAAAGTAAACTACCTCTCCCCGTGTTATCAGCTGAATTGTATCCCCCCAGAATTCACGAGGTATAGTCCTAACACCCCCACCCCCCCCCCCCCCCCGCAAACAAAGCTCGCAGGCAATGAGGCCAAGGGTAGTTGAACCTGTGACTGGCTGGCTGCATGTCCTGCCCTGCTCCTGTCCAGTTCCGAGAACACAGAGCGCAAGGAACAAGTTGCTGGCCTAGGGGGGATGGAAAATAAGATGGACAGATGAGGAAGGGCTGCACAGAGCGGTGGAAGACGTGCTTCGCGGTGGGGAAGAGACAGCGAAGTGACAGTGATGTTCCTTTCTAAGAGAAGTATGTGTGGGCTCAGAATCAGCAGAGTGAAAAAGAAAGAGAACGATTCTCTCTCAAAACCTCAACAGAGCACTTCCTCTAAAAGCAGATGCTTTTAAACTTGCTAATAACCCTTTGAAGTCTTTGTCTGGTATCTTTGATTAGTAGATTTTACCTGACATCCAGGGCACATGTCACTGAATAATGATGATGGTGATGAAGATGTTATTGCTCTCGTTGTGATGATAAAATTCAAAAAACCACCACCGCTTACTGAGTACTTAGTATGTGCCAGGTAAGTAAATTCCAAGAATCATTTCATTTAATCTTCTTAGAGATGAATTCTTTTATCATTTCTGCTTTATAGATGAAGCACAGAGAGGTTAAAAGATCTTGCCGAAGATCACGCTGATTTACGTAACAGAGCTGGGACTCAGGGCCACCTGACTCTCAAGGTCATCCTCTCCATCGCCACTCTTTACTGCAGGCCTCTGAACATCAAAGACACAAGGAAGGAATCGGGAGAAAGCAAGGCCAAGCGTCAGCCAGAAGCACTGGACAAAGAAGACAAGGCCTCCCTTTAGGGCCTGTTGCTCCTTCAGATAGGTGGTTTCCATAGCAATGACGGTAGAAGTGGGGAGTTCAATGGCCTTGAGAGAAGATCTAAGCGAAGGAGAGCTGGTTGCTCTTATTTAAAATAAGGACTGCCCCAGATTCCAGGTAGGACTACTGCTAAAGACGCAGGATGGTCCCATCGTCCTCCTGTGCCCTAGCGAAGCTGGCAGGGAGCCATGAGAATGAGGCAATCCTGGGTAATAAATCCAGAGGAGAGAGCTGCATAGCCTGAGCAGCTGGTTCCTAACTTAACTGTGTATCTAGAACACCTGGGGCATTTGTTAAAGAAAATCTGATTCATTATATCTGATGCAGAGCCCAAGAATCTGTATTTACAAGCTTTCTAAAGGATTCCGATACAGGTCCTCCTGAGAAACACCAGTGATGATTATTAGAGTCTCTGCCTCTTGGTTCGACCCATGTTTATTTCTGCCTGGGTCTTAGAACAGGTCAGTTTAAAAGAATGCCACTTCCTACCTATGCTTAACTTTTCAAAGGTCTGGACAAGTCCTGGAAAATTCTAACTCCTTCTAATGACCTTAACCTACAGGATTAACCCTCCTTCAGTTTGAAACAGTTCTTAGCATTTAACATCCTTTGTAACTCAAGTCTAAATTTGTTTTCCTAACAGCTACTTCCTTTTGGAAAGTGTCTCCTCCCTGGCTTCCGAGACACCAGACCATCATGTTCTTGCCTGTCTAATGCTGTTCCTTTCTACAGCTCTTGTTCCTTCTTCTGAGTTTGGTTTTCTCAGGGGCCCAGTCCTGGAGGGCTGGTGTAGCAGAGTGAACAAGAGCCTTTAGAGTCAGATAAATTCGAATCCTGGCTCATCACGGACTACCCCATGTTGTTTCACTTCTCTGACCTTCAGTTCCCTCATCTGTAAAATGGGAAGGGATAATAATAGAACCTACCTAACAGGGTTGTACCAGGAGGATATGAGAGAACATACGTAAATTACTCAGCACCTGCCTGACCTGCAGTGGTCCTCAGTGACAGTAGATGCCTTGCCCATTAAGGACTTTAGCTAAGACCAACACACTTCTTGTGCATACAGCCCTGACCCTTCACCTTAATTCCAATGTCTAAATAAAAAAGCCTATTTCAATTTACACTCGAATGCTGCACAGCTGCTTCAAACACAACACACCTAAAACCCGATGCAACATAGCCGCCTGCCCCCAATCTTTCTCATGTCCCTTTCTCAATGAGTGACACCACCGTTGTCCTGGTCACGAGGCATCCTTTTGCATTAGCCCTCCTTCCAATTCCTAAAATCAAGCTTTGTCCAACAGAAATGTGAGCCACATATGTGAGGTTAAATTTTCTAGTAGCCACATGAAAAAAAAATTAAAAAGTGAAATTAATATATTTTATTTAGCCCAATATGACCAAAATTAAAACGTAAACCAATGTGAAAAAAATCGAGATATTTTATTCTTTTGGGTACTAAATCTTTGAAGCTCAGCATGCATTTTGCACTTACAGCACATCTCGATTTGGATGAGCCACATTTCAAGTGCTCAGCAGTCACAGCGGCCTTTACTGAACAGCGTAACCTTAGACGCTGGCACTTTCTAAATTCTTTTGATTCCGACTCTGACAAACCCCGCATTGAAATTTCTCCCCATTTTCCGGTCTTGGCTCCCAGCACCTCAAGTTAGGGCTATTGCAACAGCCTCATAACCACTTACGTCCCTTATTTTCCTCCAGTCTCATCTATCCTGACCAGCATATGCTCAGATAAAGTACCATTTTCAGTTTATTTCTCTCTGGCTCAAAAAAGTTCCAGGGATTCACCAGGAACTCCAGAAAAAGTCCAAAGGGCTCAGCTTTGCAGTCAAGATCCTCCCTAGTATTTTGGCCCCATAATAAAAATCCTAATCTTAAAAGCAGCTTATTGCTACACAGAGCTTACACCAGACACCAGCCTATATGCCAATCACTGTCAATACATTATCCTACTGAATCCTCACAATCACCCTGTGAGAAATTCTATGTATTTTCATCCCCATTTTATAAATGAAGAAACTGAGGCACAGAGGGGTTAAATACGTACCTAGCGTCAAACAGCTAGCAAGCTGCTTGGCTGGGATTTGAGCCCAGGCAGTCTGACTCCAGGGGCCCAGCTGGAACCTCACCTGCTGTATACTGCTGTAGCCTCAGGGGGCTGTCAACCCATCCTCTGGCTTTGTGGGCTGCGTTTTCAAGTCCCATCTGCAAATCTCCACCCAAGTTCTCCGCCTGCTTCTCTTGGCCAATTTAAATTCTCTCTTCTTTTAGGCTAGTTCACATTTTTAACTCTTCCAGGAAGGGCTCCCTAACTATCAATACTTTTGCTTACAGTGACTAATTCCCCCTACGAATTCTTGCTATATGCTTGAAGCTCAGGGGTTTCAAGGACCCCTAAGGGATGGCCCACGCATGAGATGGGAGAGGCAGGGGGAGATGTGAATGAAGCCCCTAAAATCGCATGCAAAATTCAGTTGTGCGCCTATGTTTATTTTTTCTGAAGTGAGGATTTATAGCTATCATCAAGCTCTCAAAAAGGGTCCGCAACACCATTTATTTATTTCAATGCTTAACTGTGCGTTATTTAATGCTTATTGTTATGTAGTTGACTTTGTGTGTGAAAATCGTCTTCCCACTAAACTGTGGGAAGTTTAGCTCAATAATAATAGTATAGCAAGTACATTCATTCATTACTTACTATGTGCCAGCTACTATGACAAGTACTCTCTACAGATAATACTTCACTTAATACTGCCTGCAACTGTAAGAGGTCACATTTATTATACCTATTGGGACTGAAGCTCAGGAAGGTTAAAGAATTTGCCAAGATCAGACAGCTAGAAAGTGGTAGAAACAGGATTTGAACCCAGAATTCTCCTACTTCAAAGCCACGCCCTTAACCAGGCAGGTGCGTTATCCATGCCATCTTCTCTCTCGTAGTGACTAATGCAGAGAATGGGGCCTCAATAAATACCTGGGTTAGGTTAAGACACTCAATATAGCAACCAATACAACACATCAGCCAGTGTGAACCTATCACCCTGGGATGTTAATGTGTACAGTGTTTGTCTTCTTAGAAACAGGATACACCTTGCTGCTCCTTCCCCCATGTACCCTGCAAAAGACTGCCTGTTCCAAGCCGAAGGTTACCCTTCACAGCTCTGAGGAGCTGGGCTGGAGTCCCTGGGACTCCGATGCACCTGATCAGGGCCAGTTTCTGGGACTGTGAACTTTCACCTCCAGCACGGGCTGGCCACTTGCGTGGTGCCCAGGTTCTGAGGGCAATGCTGCTCTGCACCCCCATACTGTGCCCCAAACAGGTTCACAGCCAGTGGAGGCGGGCCGAGGAAGCAGCTCTCTGACGTGCACTGCAGAGGTGCAGGGTCCAGCTCCCCCCACCGTGTATGCCGAGCTAGGGTCCAGCCATGCAGAGGCACGTGTTTACCATCAAGACTGAGAGTGACCTTTACAAACAAGTTTTACTCTCTACCTAGCATAGTGAGACTGGCTGAGAAATGATTTGCTCATATCTGCGTGGCTGGCTGAGGACAGCTGCATGTCCCATTTGTTTATTCATGAATGAATAAATAAATGAATGGATGAATTCCACAACTATTTAGTACTGAAGACAAAGGCTGACACTAACAGAGTGCTTTTCCTGTGCCAGGCACTGTGTTCAGGGCTTTATGTCAAGTTATCTTACTTACTCTTTACAGCACCTCTGAAAAAGAAATTACTATTATTTCATTAACTAGTTTTGAAAAGAATATACGTGCATAGTCAAAATTTTAAACAGTCAAAAGGCGTAGGCAACAAAAAATAGCTGTCCTTCTAGTCTAGACTTCCCAAGGTAATCACTGTTACCAGTTTCTCGTGTTTCCTTCTGAAGACATCACACACACAAACGTGATTACCCACATACCTGTTCCAAAAAATACAAACGGGAGCATCTCATGCATTGCTCTGTACCCTGTTTTTTTATTTTAACTATATATTTGGGGGTTATGGTGAAGGTGGTGTTATTAGCCCATCTTCCAGATGAGAAAACTGAAGCTCTCCAGGGCTGAAATCAACCCTGGTGTTCCTAGCCATCACTGCACACATCACATCTGTCTGCAGGTTCTACAGGAGAAGCTTGCTGGGGCTGGAGAGAGGAAGTGGGCATGATCAGAGAAGCGGAAGACTGAATTCCTGCCTTCAAAGGGCTCACTGCTTTGGGGAGCAAACGATGCTATATGACGTGAGGAAGCCCCCTGGAACAGTGCTTCTCTATCTCTGAGTTTCTGAGTCGGTAGGTCTGGGCTGGGGGGAGAACTTGCATTTGTGCGAAGTTTCCGGTGAGGCTGACGTTGCTGGTGTGGTGTGAAGCCCACTTGTGGAGGAGCAGAGATCTAGGGTCTCCCGTCTGGAGTCGTCCCCACCCTCCGGCTCCTTCCCTGCACAGATACTGAGCACCTTGGGGTGCAAGGAAACGGTCTCTGGGCTATGTTCTCATGTCGTTTGGAAATCATTCTCTCATTTCATATAGCATCGTTCGGTTCCAAAAGACACAGGGACTTTGCCTTGAGGAAGTGATTCCTGGCAAGGGACACAGGACCAATCTAAGGAAGGAGGTAGAACATTCCGAAGGCCCATTCATCTCTTACCTGTGGTTATGTGGTTGATGGCCCTTCTGATACCCAAACTCAGAAAACAGGTGCCTTCTTCTCCATCTATGTGACAGCTGGAGTCCTCCCCATCAGCCTTCCTGAGGGATCTGCCTTGCACTCCCTCTACCTCCCCTAGCGGAGCAGGGCTGGACGCTGTCTGCAATGAGATCCCTTACCCGGGCTGTTGTCCCCAACACAGCCATTCCACCCTCATTCCTGGTGGGCTGACAAAGCAGCAGAACAGAGATATTTAGGATTCTGGTCATAAAGGCCTAGCATCTCCCTGACTTTGAGCAGAGGATGTGCTTTCTAATCCTGCTAAGCAGAGAGGAGCTCACCTACATGCCCACAGCGAATTAAGACAAACAACCGAACACCTAACTGGAGAGCTGAAAGTGAGGCAACAGGTAAACGCCGTTACATCCATTTTCGATTAAGAAGCAACTAGGTAGTCATTCTCATGCTTTGAACAGCACAGCTGCTTGAAGGCGTAGGAGTGGGGGGCGTTTGAGAGAGAGAAAGGCTGAGAAGGACTGAGACGTGTGTGTGCAGCACACTGACATTTACAGTCACCAGCTGGGCTGGGCATGGCCGACAAACAATGAATGTGGGCTGTTACACTGGTGATTAAGGGGCTTGTGACTCCAACAAGATGGACTAAGCCCTGAATATGAATAAGGAATATCAGTGGGCCAATAAGGCATGCCAAGCGCAAGCATTAGGAGCTTAGAGAAGACAGAGTCAGTGAGGGCTTGAGCAAGCAGACATGCACGAAGGATACAGTTCTTAAATGGATCAATCCCTTAAGGATACGAACTGGATGGGTGGTGGCAAAGGAGTGGGGAGAATTTAGAACGGTTATTGAGGGGAGCAGTAGAGAGTGGATGAAAGCTGATTCTGTTATGTGAAAATGGGAGCCACTGAAGGTTTCTGACCAGAATGACAGGCATAGGAAGTGTTATCAGAAAAACAACCCAAAAACCTTTTGTAGGATGGAATAGAAGTGGGGGGCAGAGAGAGACAAGTAGAGCATTTCCATGGAAGGTCTAGAGGGCAGGCAATACGGTATAGGTCATTTTTTTTTTTTTTTTTTTTTTTTGGTACGTGGGCCTCTCACTGTTGTGGCCTCTCCCGTTGCGGAGCACAGGCTCTGGACGCGCAGGCTCAGCGGCCATGGCTCACATGAGCCCAGCCGCTCCGTGGCATGTGGGATCTTCTCGGACCGGGGCACGAACCCGTGTCCCCTGCATCGGCAGGCGGACTCTCAAACACTGCGCCACCAGGGAAGCCTGGTATAGGTCATATTTACGATCAGATGGAACTGGGTTCAAATCTGGGCTGTGCCACTTCGTGTGTATGTGGAATGAGCCACTTAGCCTCACTGAACCCCGAGGCGCTCTATCTGTAAAATGGGGTAACAAGAGTGCCTACCTCATAGGACTGTAATGATTAAATGGGATCATATAGAAAAGAGCCTGGCACACGGAAACCACTCAATGTTATCTATCAGCATCATTACTGCCATTAGGAGTTAGAGCATAAGGTTTCAAATATATGGAGGCAATTGGAATGTAAAGAAAAAGCTGGATGCAAGAGATAGGAAACGTAAGAATGAACAAGACTTCTTTCTTTGGGCTGGATGGGGATCAACAGCCTGGAAATGGTGGCTGAGTGCTAGACTTTGGAGGGAGAGCATGAAGAAAAGAGCAGGGCGCACCCTTGGGCCTTCCCCGTGTGTCAGGGGACAATAACAGCAGCTTCAAAGGAGCAGAGAAGGGGCAGGGCGACACCGTCACAAAAGCTAGGGGAAGAGAGGCAGGAAGGGCATGTTAATGCCGTGTAAATATGTTTAGTCAGTTAGTTATAAATATGTTTAGTTAAAATATATCCAAATAACACACTGGAATAGTCCACAATGTAGCTATAGATAGGTGGTGAGAATTTTAGGGGATTTTCAGTGTTTTTATGCACTCCTGCAGTGTGTACGTTTTTATTTATTTTTTTGCTCTTAATAGCTAATACTTGTACAGCACTTACACTTGCCAAGCATTGTTCTAAGAGCTTTACAGATATTAACTTACTTCATCCTCAAAACAACACTATGAGGTTGTTACTATTGTTTTTCCCAGTTTAGGATTAAAGGAACTGAGGGAGGCAGACGCTTAGAACACAGCCAAGGTCAGAGCAAAGGTAAGTGCAGGAGCCAGCACTGCGATCCCGGCAGCCTGGCTCCAGAGTCTGTGCTCTCAACCACAAGTGATGCTTTTATGATTAAAAAAAAAAAAAAAAATCCCAGTAATTGTTATTCACGAAACCAGGAGGAGGGGCAGTTATTAGTCACTTTACAGGGATAAAGGAAGGAGAGAGCAAGCATAGCTCATGGAACTTGGTGATGGGGTGGGGGGGGCCCTGAGTGAGTGGTTTCCACCGTGTGAAGGGAAGGGAGGTCGAAGGATAAGGGACCAAGAGAGAAGCATTGATTCAGGAATGGTGAGCGCAGGAGAATATGAGAGAAACGTGGCTGAAAGCCTTCTAATAGGTGAGGAAAAAGGGAAACCAACTACAGATGCACCAACAACATGGGCGAATCCCTTAGACGTCATGCTGAGCGAAGGACGCCAGTCACAGAAGAGTGCATACTAATTCCATTTTCTTACAGTTCAAGGCAAAACTAATCTATGGTGCCAAACGAGAAGGGTAGTGAGAGTGGGTGAAGAGGTAGATGAAGCAAGACTGGCTATGAAATCTGTTGCTAATTGTTGAAGCTCGGTGGCAGGTACACGGAGTGCATCCTACTTTTGTGTATGTTTGAAAATTTCAAGGATAAAAAGTTGAGTAAAATTCTATGATCCTAAACACTTCATAACCTATAACATGATAATGACCAACACCATAAGATGAGCTCTGTCATGAAAGAGTGGAAGATACGTTAATTATTATCTACTGTTACCTCTTCCAGATTACCATCTAGCAAGTATGTCCAATGTCCACAGTACAGAGGAAGTAATTTAACTGCCTTTTTAGGAGGCACAGAGGGGATTAAAACAGCCATGATCTGGGCCCTCTGCCCACTGTACGTGGCACTCAGGCCCTGAGTCACAGGTGCCAAAGTTTAACTTGTCAGGAAGCTTCGCACCCTCCTTGCACTCACTGACCAAAAAAAAAAAAAAAAAAAAGGCCCAACTCTGGTCTTGATGGTCCCGATACCCATAACTCGCACATGCTACCGACTACATAACAGGATACTTAATTTTTCTTTCTTTCTTCATCTCACCTTCTCCCATGAAACGATAGCCAGGGAATATGCCCAACCTCCTTTCCAACACGTCCGGACTTGATAACTGCATTGGGGAAAAGCAGTGTCTATCGAATTCCTGGAATGACCAGCAAGATGAACTTTCCATGCTGGCCCTCACAGGTAAAGTACCTGTTTGTTTTGAGACTCACGGAACCTAAAAGTTCATATATTTTCAAAGGGAAAGAACTGAAGATACAAGGGGTCCCCAAGGAAGCTTCCTGTAGTTCTAACTCATTCTCTATGTAAAAGGATTAGAGCTCTCCCTTCCAAAGCAAATTTGTTGATTCCCTCCTTTTCCAAAAAAAAAAAAAAAGTTACTTGAGGGAAAACATGGACTAGGAAACCAAGCCAGGTCATTTAAGGTCCAAACCTCATCAGCAACATCAATGCAATTTAAATAATCTGGCACCCAAATGGCACACTTCTACTGCAGCTCACTGAGTTCTGTAAAATTTCAGAATATCTCTTAACAGGGGATATAAAATTCCTCAGAAATATGAATTAATTCAAATCCATTAAAATTTTTCTTTCAATGAGATACAGAACTTTTGAGAAAGGGGGCTGAATCAAGCAAAAGATCATGACAGAATGACACTCAAGACCACTGGAAAGAGGACATCAATTTAAATACACAGCATGTTACTACCAACAGCTTGCTTGTTAAGGTTTGTTCTCTTAAACACAAGAATTTCACAAAACAAGAACATCAAACGGAATGCAGTGGGAAAGGATGCTGCCTGTAAGCCCAGATAAAGAATTTCTATGGCCACTCTCAGCCCCAGATTTTCCAGGCCAGAACTATTTCAAATATTCTGCTTCTCTTGGTGTTCTAGTAACTTACCAGACCACACGTCCCAAGGGCTGGCTTTACGACTACAGTCATCATACTTCTCACAAATATTTTGCATCTACTTCACCCACCAGAGTCCTTCTTTAAGTCTAATTCTCTCTCTGATGGCTGGCCCTTGAGGCCAGCCACCCCATATTACACAGGTCTCTACTTCTTCCATATACAAGACACACAAGATAAACACATACTGATTTGGTTTGTTACGAGACACATGGATAGCCCTGGCAGGAAGCAATGGCTTTGCAATTTTTCCTTTTCCTAATTCAGCAAACAGAAGGCACAATATATTCCTGGGGCTGGACACACGGCAGGAACTCAATACTTTCTCCAATAAAATTATGACACAGGGATCTGTGGCAGTATTTTAGATGAGTGATGATAAGGGCCTGAACCCAATGTATAAAACTCAGAATTTCTGAAACAAATGGGGATCATGTCACATTACAAAAGGATTCCTTCAGGTAATACTTTCCCAGATGCGTTACCTCCAGATGAAGAGGTCAAGTCAGAGAAACTCACTGTATTAGCTCTGTTTCTGATTATATATCAATTAGGAACCATAACAAACATCTCTGAAGTATAACATTTTACACAACTCCTTCTTATGTCTTAAGCACAGTTTTACTTGAGTTTCCAAAATGAACACTAGGGCATATACTTTCCTCATTCCTGTACTTATGAAAGGAGGGTGACATAGATGTTGGTTTTAGGCTACCTGCTACCCTTGGTTTCAAAAGCAGCTCCTTATCTGGACTCTGGCCTCGGTGGCACTTTCCCCCTTATATTAAGGATGAATATAGGAAAGTACAGTTGTGATGCTGCAAGCTCTGGAAAGAAAGATGCCTCCATTGCTTAAGTCTGCTTCTGCAGGTCAGGTGCTTACAGTGGAAGGAAGGGGGCTGCTTCCCAAGGGTAATTCATCTTATGAGTGGCACTGGGAGTAACATACACCTTCCAGCAAATGCTAATACCAATAATGACAACATTAGTGCCTATTATTTATTCAGGCATTTAACTGTAAAGTTAAATTTTTCTAACACTTAATGAGTCCAGGGACTAAATTCCTGGGAGAGATCATAAGAAATCAGCACTTAGTTGTCTGTGACCAAATACGAGTTTCAGAAGGTTGAAGTAGATTTTGTCAAAAGTTTGTCCTTGGACATATACACACTAACAAACGTAGTAAGGTAGATAGCTAGTGGGAAGCAGCCGCATGGCACAGGGATATTAGCTCGGTGCTTTGTGACAGCCTGGAGGGGTGAAATAGGGAGACTGGGAGGGAGGGAGACGCAAGAGGGAAGACATATGGGAACATATGTATATGTATAACTGATTCACTTTGTTATAAAGCAGAAACTAACACACCATTGTAAAGCAATTATACCCCAATAAAGATGTTAAAAAAAAAAAAAAAGTTTGTCCTTGGGGTATTTTCAGAAGCACATGAGATTCTTTGGAACAATTTTATGTATAATATAAGTCAAAATAAATGACGTGTTTATATTACATGTAGAAATTATGAGACTGATTTTAGTCGATTGAAAAAATAAACATATTCAAGTCTTATAAACAGCCATGACCTGTCAGTGTCAACATTGATAAATGAACTGACCCAGAGTGATCACATGATCACAGGATGCTTGTGCCTTCATTTATAAATGAAAACCATCCCCAGCTAAATTCTGGGGAAACATACCTATGTGTCACATACAGATGCTGCCACATGTTTGTACGTCACTTCTGCCTCGACCCAATGTCGAAATCTGTTATTCTATTTCTAATGGGGTAAGTCTGGTATCCCAATAATGCCTCCAATTTATGAAGTGCTTTCTCATATACCATCTATATCAGATAGCTTCAACTAAATACTTAATTTCATTTTAATTTCTACTTATGGACTTGTTGAACTTCTTCAATTTAGCATGCAAATGTATGTGGTCAACAGGTAAGATATTTTTGCAGATAACCGGAAAAGTATCAGAATCCTTTGCCTCACAAGACTCTTATTTCTTAGTAGCCTATCAGGTGCTTCCCTTCTTAATATTTAGTGTAACATTCACTTTTAGTAATTCCATATAGTATATTTATTTATTTTTTTGCGGTACGTGGGCCTCTCACTGTTGTGGCCTCTCCCGTTGCGAAGCACAGCCTCCGGACGCGCAGGCTCAGCAGCCATGGCCCGTGGGCCCAGCCGCTCTGCGGCATGTGGGATCTTCCCGGACCGGGGCACGAACCCGCGTCCCCTGCATCGGCAGGCGGACTCTCAACCACTGCGCCACCAGGGAAGCCCCCATATACTTCTTAAATAGAGGAAAGTATTGGTTTTTCCTCTCTGAGACACAACCCGTTTAATGACATTTTCTTAGACGCAGATTATACCTGTACTTAAGAGGTAGCGTGGAGTGAAACACAGAAACCACAAAGTGACTAGATGTTGGACTCCTAACAGGGTTGCTTTCAGAATCACCTGGGCAGTTCTTTCAGTGCGCCCAGGTCTGAAGTTCACCCCCAAACCTCCAGAATCAGAACATCAGGGTAAGTCCTGGGAAAAGTACATTCTGAAAAAGTTCCGGGTGATCTGGATGTACATTTGGATAAAAGAGCCGCAGGGACTAGAATACATCAGGGCTGCTCAGCACAACGCCTGGGACTCCCTGACTCCTCACGTGCCGAACTGGTGGCCAGTCATTTGCCCTCTCTGGGTCTCAGCTTCCTCATTCTTAGCAAAGGACAACAATGTACACGCTCTGCACCTCTTCTTTGCTTCTCTCTGAGTGGTCCTCTCTTTCCTGCTCTTTAGAATTCCTCAGATCATTGGTTTAAGCACTTAATATTTATATATTGTCATAATGATCACGGCAGGGACAAAGTCACTAAAGTAAACTGTGTAGGGACACGAACAGGTGAATCTAGTGCCCTGAAAGAATTACGCACATGGGAGGGGGGTGTGTGGTCAGCACAGAGTTGCTTCTGAATCCCCAGAAGACTTTATAAGCGGGGATCAGCCCAAATAGGGGAGGGATGGGCAGGGGAGCTTTCCTTACCAAGTGGGTTCTGAAGCAAGCAAGCATATGGGGGAGAAAATACTGTTCATGGATGTTTTAAAATAAAGCCATGCTCACAAATACAGTAAGCTTTTTTAGCCAGAATGTTCTGGGAAGGGCTATCAGAGTGAACTGAAATTTCTGGGCGAGTTACCATGTGCAAGGGCACGCTGTTGCCAGTTTTCAGAGATAACAGCACAATAGCACATAACCCTGAACATTACTGATGGTTAAGAAGGCACTTCCGTGAAATGTCATGATTCCAGATAAAGCTGAAGAACTCTTGGAACAAGTCCAGTTTTTGACACTGACACTGCTGGACTGTCCCACCCTCCTGACTCTGCCCTCGGTCTCTGAGCCCCGATCCTCCCCTGGGCGCGTCTGCATGCCTCCGACTGTCCCGCTCTGTCTCCCGGGCTGACATCTTTCCCTCTCCAAGTCCTCCAAGCTCAGCTGTCCTTGAAGACTTTGCCTGCGTGCTTATTTTTCCTCTCTCTGTCCTCCCTCCTTCCATCTCCCTCCAAGGGCTTGCAGAGGATTCTTTTTTTTTTTAATTCATTCATTCATTAATTTATTTTTGGCTGTGTTGGGTCTTCGTTGCTGCTCGCAAGCTTTCTCTAGTTGTGGCGAGTGGGGGCTAATTTTCCTTGCGGTGGCTTCTCTTGTTGCAGAGCATGGGCTCTACACATGCGGGCTAGTTGTAGCTCGCGGGCTCTAGAGCGTGGGCTCAGTAGTTGTGGCGCACGGGCTTAGCTGCTCGGCAGCATGTGGGATCCTCCTGGACCAGGGCTTGAACCCGGGTCCCCTGCATTGGCAGGCATATTCTTAACCACTGAGCCACCAGGGAAGCCCCTTACAGAGGATTCTTACACCTGTGTCTGGTCCCGGAGCTATCTGCGGGACCCCCTCATCCACATAGCCTGCCTGTTCCTTAAACTTGTCAGAAGTCAGGCTCCCCATCTTCTTCTCCCCGGGGGCCCTTCTCTGGACTTGGCTTCTCAAACTCTCTGCTAAGAAAGCAACCTTTATTACAGTAACCTAGATTCAAAACGTTAGTTCTGTTTCTGAGACCACCCCCTTGCTCCCTGACATCCAAAGAGGTGACCAGTCCTACAGGTTCTATTTTCCTATCCACACCTTCCTCTCTGGTGCCCCTGCCGTCAACCTCTTATTAAGGCCCTCCCTCGATATGTGCTTGGAGATGACTACAACCGCCTCGCTTTTCTTGGTTTCCCTGAGCTCTCCCCCAACAGCTGTCAACTTGTCAGACTGCTGGCCATGGACCAGTAGTCCTAGATAATGGCAAAAGCTAATGAAACAGATACGAGCGCGCCTGCTCTGCTGGAGGGTGGCTGTGAACGAGGAGCTCAGAGCACTACCACAAACTCAGCCTCCCTTCTCTCTGCCTGGTGGCAGCCCCTAAGGCGACTCTGCAGATTCCCAGGGCTCTCTGAAACCACTGCTCAGAGACATCAAAGATACCACAGCCAAATAAATCTTCCTAAAATTCAACTCTAATCTTATGATGCCCCTCAAAAATCATCAACTGGATGGGGGAAGGGAACACAAAATATGGCAATAGTCACTTGGGCAGAACATTTACATATTGCCATTCTAGTCCTATATCCGCCAAAGGACATGAATTAGAATGTTCGTAGCAGCCCCCAGATGGAAACTGCCTCAACGACCCAAGCAGGAGAATAATATCTCACTCGACGGAATATTCCATAGCAAATGACAAGCTCCAAATACATGCAACCATATGGATGAAAGCCCCGAATCCTAGCCACTAGACTGCCAGGGAACTGTATAACGATATGGATGAATCTCACAAATATAATGTTGAGTGAAAGGAGCCAGACACAAAGAGTCAAAAGAAGTACCTACCATACGAGGCCATTAAGCACAAAAACAGGTGAAACTAATCTATGCTGTTGGATGTCAGGCCAGTGGTTACTCCTGAAGGGGAAGGTGGCAAAGGGGACACAAAGGGACTTTTCCAAGTGCTGGCTACATGTGTGTGTCTAGCTTGTGAAAAAAATCATTATGCATGCGATCTGGGTCAGCAGCTGCGAGATATAACACGTCAAAAGAAAGTAAGAAACAAAAAACCAAAAACATCAACTGTTCCCGATTAACTGTTGAAGTGAACGCAACTTTCACTATGGCCCAGAAACCCTTCACAATATGGCTGTAATCTACCTTTCCAGTCATCAGCTATGTTTTTGCTTTGGGATTCTTTCCCCGAAAAGGTCCAGGTACCCTCTATGAAATGCTGTGGGTATGTACATTTTCTGGGGAGAGGGTCCAGAGCATTAATCGAAGGGGACCCACAACCCAAAAGAGGTAGGAGAAAATAACCTGACTTGTAGCTCCTCAAATGGCCCCTGGAATTGAACTCTGACTTGCCCTTCCCAAGCCCCCTGTTGAGATGCCACCCCTGCTTCCAGGTCCTGTCAGGTTGCCTCTATCACCAAGTCTCTGTTTATCCTCCAACCTAAAGCTCCCCCCACCTCCATCCCACAGCTGTTTGTCAGGAGGCTGCTCTGATGCTTTGGTAGGCACTGAGCATGTACAAATAAACAAACCCTCAGGGAGCTTTCCATCCAGCAGAGAGAAAACTGGTGCATCCACAAACAACTTGAAGCAGAAAAGCTGCATCAGGAGAGACAGAGAGGTCAGTACAAGGGGAGTTCAGAAGAGGGAGTGATTCCTTCTGGCTGGGGGAAATCTGGGCAGGCTTTATGGGAGAGGTGGTACCACACTGCAGGCTATGGAGCTGGGAGGGTAGGGCATTCCAAGCGGAGGGGCAAAGGCTATGAAAGCCCTGGTGCTGTGCAGGGAAAGGCAGGTAGCGGTTAGGTTCGGCAGAGCAGAGACACCATGAAGAGCTGGAAGGGGTGTGGAATAGAGTCAAAAGGTTGGCTGCCAGGCTCAGGAGTTTGGATTTTATGCTGGAGGCAACTGAGAGCCACTGAAAAATTTTAAGCAGGGGCTGATATGATCCTTGGTAGGTCAGATGGATGGAGATGGTCTGTTTCTCCTTTGAGGGTCTAGAACACATTGTCCTGCCTCTGGCACTTAACTGCCTCTTGCCTTGTAATGCGGTTATCTGTGTGCTTATCTTCTGGTGCTCCTCGCCCCACTGGACTTCAGCTAACGAAAGACAGATATGGTTTCAGTGCTAGTGTACCGTCATACGCACGTGGCACTCAATAAATATTTACTTAATAGGGCTTCCCTGGTGGCGCAGTGGTTGAGAGTCTGCCTGCCGCTGCAGGGGACACGGGTTCGTGCCCTGGTCCGGGAAGATCCCACATGCCGCAGAGCGGCTGGGCCTGTGAGCCATGGCCGCTGAGCCTGCGCGTCCGTCTGGAGCCTGCGCTCCGCAACGGGAGAGAGGCCACAACAGTGAGAGGCCCGCGTACCACACACAAAACAAACAAACAAACAAACAAAAATTTACTTAATAAATGAATATGCAACGTCTCCTTAAAATGGGTTTTGAGTGAATGAGGAAAGAGAGTGGGAAGGTGGGACAGAAAAAAACTACAGGGCGTAGCATAAATGAGCTGGACAAGTTCAGGTGCGCCATTCACCTGTACGACTTGATGTCTGGGCCCAGCTGTTCACTACACTGAATGACTGACATCTGGAGGGAAAACCTGTCATCACAAAGGAGAATGTTTAAAGTTCCTTAAACCCTAGAGGAGGTGTATGTGAGGAGTGGGGTCCCACTCTGTGTCATTCTTCAACAAACACTGACATCAGTCAGTTACAGGTGCCCTCACCATAAAGTGACTGTTGAAGCAGGACAGTCCAGTTAAATGCTTAGCACCTAGAATGTGGAATCCGAGAGTCCAGCCTCACCCTGGGCCCTGTTCCCTGGCTTCCGGTGGGATCTGGGAAGGTGGGAAAAAGAGACAGACTATTCACCCTCTCAGGCCCTCCTCGTGTGTGTTTCTTATCAAAAAAGAGGGGATTCCTAGGACAGCAAGTACTCTGAATACTGCAAAGGAAGGGGCTCTGCCTCCAAGTCAGTGCAGAAAGTGAACGCTGTGTTTGGAGAGAAATCAGCTCAGGCACTGAGTACCCTGCCTGCCCCACCCCCAGCATAGTACTGCTAATGATAACATCCAGGGGGCCAGTTTTTCTTTTCAAATCACCACCTTTTACCTTTTGAAGCTCTTTCACTCCTATTATCACATCTCACAACCACCCTGTAATTAAATTACTTTGTATGTCTAGCATCTGAGAAAACTGAGGCAGAAGGAAATCTGATTTGTCTAAGACCCCTCAGAACTGGGAAAAGACCCCAGTTCCTGACTTTTGAGTCAAGGTCCTCTCCCCACTCGAATCTTTCCCCGCTGGGCAGGGCTCCAAAGTTTGGCTGTGGAACTCTCACGGGGAGTGAGGACTCTGCAGAGGTGACCCAGTGATAGCAATGGCCCCTCCGTTTGATCAGGGCCTGGGTGATTAAAGTGCTTTACCATGGCCAAGGGCAATACAGGAGGAGCTGAACCCCTGAGGACCTGGGCAGCCTGGGTGGCCTACAGGAGGGAAGGCGTGGGAAAGGGAAAGCAAAACTGAGCACCACTTGTAACTGCACAGGCTCCAAAGCCACCCACTGCACTGCTGAGCCGAGCCTATACCATACTCACTGGGCCTGGAATTGGCCCATTTTCTGGTCTGGTCTGTTTCCTTCCTTCTCACTGCAAAGCCTCCCCGCCTAGGCAGACAACGCCCATTATTAACCACTACTATTTATTTTTGGAGTCTACCTCGGGGTGTTTCCCTTTTATTATTTTCTTCTTCTTCTTTTTAATAACAAAAGGAATATGTTGAAAAATTCAATCTATAGGCACGTGAATCGAATAAAAAGTTAAAACTCTTTGCTTCTAATTTCACTCGAAAGGGCAAAGGGGTAACTACTGTCCCTAGTCTTTTTCCTTCCTTCCACACCTTCCTCTGGCCTTTCCAAACACACACATCATACACATATATGTGGATTTTCAAACAAATGGGGCCATCTTTACATATAGTTCTGCAAATTTCATTTTTTCACTCAATAATAAATATATTACGGGCAACCAGCCTTGCTCACATAGAGGGTTGGTGCATTTTTCTAATTTGAATTTCTCATTTTGAGACATTTAAAATTTAGAGAGGACTTCCCTGGTGGCGCAGTGGTTAAGAATCTGCCTGCCAACGCAGGGGGCACAGGTTCGAGCCCTGGTCTGGGAAGATCCTACATACCGCGGCGCAACAAAGCCCGTGCGCCACAACTACTGAACCTGCGCTCTAGAGCCCGCGAGCCACAACTACTGAGCCCATGTGCCACAACTACTGAAGCCCGCGTGCCTAGAGCCCGTGCTCTGCAACTAGAGAAGCCACCACAATGAGAAGCCCGCACACCGCAACGAACAGCAGCCCCCGCTCGCCGCAACTAGAGAAGGCCCACGCACAGCAATGAAAACCCAATGCAGCCAAAATAAATAAATAAGTAATAAAATAAAAGATGTTAAAAAAAATAATAAAATAAAATTTAGAGAAAAATCACAAAGGGCAATGTAAACACACGGTGTTCATTTTAAAAACTAGTAAGTTCCTGTAATTGCTCTACTTCTCTCCAATGGACTTCTCTCTGACCCTTCCCGGGAGTCAACGCACAACCAACTTTGGAACATGCAGAGGAGGGGAAGAACCGGGCCCCACCAAGTGCTATCTGTCTGCTGCAGGACTTTGCACGAGGCGGCTCAGGCTGGCTGGGTGCTGAGACACCAGGACCAGAAGCTGAGCCTGCAGAATTGCAAGGCTTCTCATCCAGCGCTGGACCCCCTTGGAGGAGCTGCTCTGGTTAGTGGCAGGTGACAGGGGGAGCAGCAAATTCAGTGAAAGTGCAATGCTTTGCAACAGTTTCCCCTTCTGGAAGTCCAGGAGCCAACAGTGTGCAAGGGCAGCTGCCTTGTTTAAACACAGGGAACCTGAGTTCCTTTCTTACCAGTACATTCTCTCTGCAGATTCTGCTGGGGCCACCCACAGGCATGTGGTTAATGCCGATAGCTGTCCCCTGTCCCAGCAAGAGTGCATGCTAATCCTGACTCAAGGGCAGAGACCTGAGCCCAGCTCTGAGCTGCTATCTGGACCAACCAGATGGTGAGAGGCAGAGAGAATCCAGGGAAGCTAGAGAGAGCACCAAGGGAAAGAGGGAGGGCAATGCTTCCTGTCTCATGTGTTTTCTAAGCACCATGAAATAGCATTTTGGCTTCGGCCAGACCCCACAGGTAGTAGCAAATGTTTTGATTCATCCTGCTACATTTGGAACATCGAGTACTTCTCCATGTATACAACACTCTCCTAGGTCTTCTAGATGCACTGACTAATTTAGTCCTCACCATCACCCTGTGAGAGAGTGCTATTATATTTTGCCATTGTACAGATGGGAAAAGTGAGGAAGAGGAAGTAGCAGATACAGTATTCCAATCCAGGTACTTTGGCTCCAAAGCTCTCAATCACCTGGCTATATGTTTTCGTATACTAGTGTGGTGTTTCTCAAAATGCGTTACAACTTAATAGGTATACATGGAAATAAGGGTCCATGTCACATCTATTTTGGAGAGTCCTAGTTCAAACAAAGATAAGTAGGCTTCTTTCACATAGGACGACACAGGGTCTTCCCACACTAAGATACGTTTATGATCTGCAAGAGGCATACGGTTTGCAGCATTTCCCCCAATTATTTGAACACAGTTACATTTTTCTAGGAACATCTCATGAGGTCAGTGCTCTGCTGACCAGACTTTTGAGTAAGTGCTGGCCAAGAGGGTGATTAGAAACGGGGCTTAAGGGCTGGCACTTGCCATTCAACTAACATTGTGACTTTGGAAATTGCTTAACCCAAGACTCAGTCCCAGCACACTGGGAATAACAATAGTCCCTCTACCTCATGGAGCTCTTGTGAGGATTAATGTATATGTGAAGTTTTTAAAAGGGTGCCTGCCTCTAAGCATTCAATACATTATTATAAGGATAATTTAAGAACAAGGGGATTATGAGAATTCCATTAAAAGGAGCAGAGAATCCCTCAAATATTATAAATTCTTAGTTGATCTTCATAAGCAACAGTTCCTGTCAGAAAAACATGAAAAATGTTTACACAAAAGAAAATCCTAAGAAACCATACAGTGCATTACCATCCCGAGAAGAGAAACAAGGGAACATATTTGAATAAAAACAAAACAAGAATCAAAAACCAAACAAACAAAACCTCAGACAGAAAGTTTCTCTGGCAAAGAGGGTTCGCTGATACCGTCACAGACACAGCAGACCAAGGACACGGCCAATTTCCTGAGCACTAAACCAAGCTGGGCCCCGGGCCGTCCTTCACAGGGAACACAGCCAGTGCCGGACCACTGTGCCCGGGGAGACGCATGCCGAATGCTGATTTTTTGTCTTTTTTGGGGGGGCAGGGTGTAAATTCTCATAACTGAACTGAAAATGTTTTGGCATCAACAGGATGTCTTCCTGTTCCCGTCTCACAGGGTGACTCATGCCTCTGCCATTTCACTTGCAGCCGCTGTGGGAGAACTGTGTAGGAACCCTGACTCCACAAAAGGTACCCTCCCCGCCCCGCCTTTTGGTCATGCCTGCCAAGCACGTGATAGCGGACAAAAAGCAAACCAATCTCTCACCCCCCAAAACACTCAACCGTCCCCCACTAAAGCCCCACCAAGCTGCCGCAGAAAGACTGCTACCCCCACCCCCACCCCCACCCCGGGGCAAACGTGAGGCGAGGGACACAGCCACAGCTGCAGGCCCCAGAGCACCTGGAGCCACGGCTCTCCGTGAGCCAACGCGGCTCTGAACACCGGCCCTGCTTCCTGTTGTGCCACAATGTAAACGAGCCTGTGCTCAGGCCGGGGCCAGCTGCGCGGGGTGGCAGGGATGTGTGAGTAATGCAGCCACCAGGGCAGCCTCTCAGCGGAACCTGCTGGAGCAGCCCACAGGCTCAGACTGTGATGCCAGCCCTGGGGGCCTGCGCCCCCAGTGGGCACTCCTCCCCCAGGGAAGCTGTCCAGGCAGTATGGCGGGGCAATTTCCTGGCGAACGCAGCCTGAGGAAGTCAGGAGCCAGGAACATCAGGAGACGGTGACTGAGCTGGAGGGTAGTTACTTAAAAGCTAGGGCATTGGATTGTGGGCTCAACTCACAATGGTTTCTTTGGGTTACTTCTAACAGGCCTCAGTTTCCCCACATGTAAGATTCGAAGGGTTCCTCTCTTTCCCCAGGGCCTTGTCCGTGCAGGCATCAGATGGCTGTGCTTTCTAATGTCCTCATTAGAAAGGAAGTGTCTCCCTCCCCATTTTGCAGATGTGTAAACTGAGGCTTGGAGGAGTGAGTTAGCTTGGCCAACACGTCTGTACAGGTAATTGAGCTGTGGAGCCAGGATTTGAACCGAGAGTTGTGGATATTCAGATGTGTCCCCTCCTGAAGGCCTACATGGGCTTCTCAGCTTCCTTAAAATGATGTTTGCAGCTCAAATCAAGTTTTAATTTTTCGACACGAGAATTACTCACTTGGTAAATTATCTATTGCAAATTAAACATTTTACTTTCAGCGACCCTTCTTGGACTACTTATTTCTTTCGCATTGCCAAAAGGAACATGCTTAGGGAATTGTAAATGGATTTTGAAATCAGCTAAAACAAAGTCTAATTATAATTCTCATATTAAATTGCCTGCGAAATAGATCACTAAAATAATTCCATGGCCAAAAATAAATGAGTTCCGTTCTAAGGCAATACCTCAATTACTGGTCTGAAGAAAGTTGGTGCTGAAATTCAGAGCACATGTGTGGTGGAAGGAGTTTTGGGCTCAGGTTAAGGAGACCTAGGAGTCCATCTAGGCACAGTCATTAATTAGCTGTGTCATTTATGCAAATCACTTAATCCCAATCCCCTTCCCTTTCTGTATCAGTAAAACAAAAGGCTTGGATTAGATCCGAGTTTCCCACCCATTTCAAGACAAAGACTCCTTCTAATGTACAAACACTCACTAAATTCTCTCCCCTCCAAAGACAGTTGGTCTTTGGGAGCTTATGTTGTTCTCTCTTATTTTACTAATTGCAACATCTTCGTATGCTTGAACAAGAGTAGTGCATTGACGGTCAAGACATTATTTATTCAGTTTATTGTCAGTGTGCGGGCCCTATACACTGTCTCACCCTTGGCAATAAACCATCTACTTCCCTTACCACCCTCTCCTCCACAAATTTTGAACTTTTGCATTAAATGGCCTCAAAGGTTCCTTTCAGTGTCAAGCTTTGATTTTATCATATGCCAATTATTTCTTAAGAAACTACACACCAGGTTTCTATTTTTGGTTTGGAATAATAAAGCAAATTTTCAGTTAGTGCTTTTGTTTTGCACGAAACCACATTCATCATGTAACAGTTTAATAGCCACAGATTAATTTACTCACCAGACACATACTGAATATTCATGCTGTGCATATAGAGCTCAATGACACAGACACGGTCCCTGTCCTCACACAGCTTTGGTCTCTGTCAGGTCTTTCCCATGATCCTGAGCCCTCCTTCTATTTATGTCCAGCTTCAACCTCCCCCTGGACTTCTGGATTTTAATATCCACCTGCCTGCTCAACATCGGCACTTGGATCCCTATCGATACAACGCATATCAAACTTAACACGTGTAAAGCAACCTCTAGATTTAGGTCCCCCTGCCTGCCAAAATCCATCTTTTCTCAGCCTTCGCTGTCTCTGAAATGGCAACATCCAAATGCTCAGACCCAAAATACCTGGAGCATCAACTCCTTTCCTCATCTCATACCCGACAGTTAATCCCAGAGAAAGCTCTGCTGGCCTTACCTACAGAAACACATCCTGAGCCCAGTGGCTTCTTATCACCTCCATGCTCCCAGCATGGTCCAGGCCACCCTCATCTCTCTCCTAGATGCCTGAGACAGCTTTTTTGCTGTCCTTTCCTATTTCTTTTTTGCTACCCTACAGTTTATTTTATAATTAGCAGCTGGAGTGAAGCTTTCTAAATGTAATCTGATCACATTGTTCTTTTTGCTCAAACCCTTCGGTGGTTTTCCATCATTTCCTGGAATAATTCCAGGATCTCAGCATGGTTTAGGAGACCCTAGATCTAGCCCCTGGCCAATATCCCACCTTTCTCTCCCAATCCTTAAGGTCTACTTGCTTTTTCATAAATATGTCAGACTGCTCCCACCTCAGGGCCTTAGCATTTGCTGTTCCCTTGGCCTGGAATACTCCTCCCTTAGATATGTGCATACGGAATACTCTGTTGTTTTTTTTTAGGTTTCCGCTCACATCACCTGCTCAGGAAGACATTCTTTGATTGCCACACCTGAAACAGCCAACACTCTATTCTACCTGTCACTTTCCTTCCCCTTATTCTGCTTCAATTTTCTTCTGAACCGGGGTGGTCACTTCATGACATTATAGTCTACGTGTGTTTGGTCTGTCTTTGCTCCCAGAATCTGAGCTCCATGAGGACAAGGTCTGTCTTTTTCAGTGCTCTCTGCCCAGCTCTTAGAACAAGGCCTGGTATGTACACGTTGCATGAAGGACTGGGTGATACAATACTCTAAGTACCATTAACTGTGTCTTATATGCCGGCTTCTGTTTTCACATTATCTCTAATCCTCACACTAACCTGACAAGGTGTATAATACAAACATTCCATAGATGATGAAATGTGCTCAGAAAGTGTATGTAAACTGTCTGCAGCGTCTCAGGCACCGACTGGTGAAGCAGGGGTTGATCCAGGGTTTAGGCTGCATGTGTGAGATAAGAAAGCCAAGGAAATGGCAGTGTTTCTGGGTAGTTCAGTGACTCTGCTGGGTGGGCCTGCAGTTAGTGGGATCCTGGCATTCTGTGAGAAGGAGATCACAGAAATTATTCTGGCAGCTACTGAAGAAGTAGGAATAACTCCTGAAATAGACTTGGTGGTGACTACGGGGTCCGGAGCTCTGAATTCCTGGCTGCCCCGTGGCTGGACCAGTCTAATCACCCGCAGGTTCTCCTGCAAGTCCTGTCTTCTTGTCCTGCAAGCTCCCACTCACGATGGCTTCTTTCTCCCTTATTAATAAAGAGGTTCTGGGTTTGCCTTACTCCACAGCCCATTCTCTGACCACACGGCCAGCTCTCCTTAGGGCTGAGTGACAGTCCTCAGGCAGGTGGAAGGGGTCACAGGAAGTGCCCCAAAGGAATACGACCAGCCACCCTGCTGCGTGCTTGGGCTGGGCAGCACCCAGCAAGGACCCTGCCAGCGGGTCTAGGCCTCAGCTGGGCAGGTTCTGAACCACCATCAGGGCCCCCTGAGGGGGTCCTCTCAGGAATGAAACATGCGTATCAAGCTCAAAGAGACAAACAGAGACACCAGTGGGGACCCTCTTCACCGCACAGGGCAGCCCTCCATGGGATCAGCTGTCTCAGGGAATGTGCCAAACGAGACACTGGGAGGCCTCGTAGGGAGCACACAGTCTAAGCAAAGCTGAGAGACGGCTCAGCTGGGCTGCAGCAAGACCCATAGACCTCTGTCCCTCCAGCAGGTCCACCTCTTCGGTGACCTCAGGTCAGCAGGTCTCTGCCCTGCACAACTGCGGATCATGTGGTACTGTAGTGTTTACTATTGAAAAAAATCTGCGTAGAAGTGGACCTGTGTAGTTCAAACCCATGTGGTTCAAGGGTCAACTGTCTATGTACATAAATCAGTGGTCAGAACATGGAAAGATGAACTTATTTGCTAGCTAGGACTATGAATACTCTTGCTATTGTTTGAGCAATAAGAACAATTAAGAATATAGCAAATAAGAAACAGAAAATATTAACATACCAATTACCAGTACTGAAATTGAACCAGTAATTTAAAAAAACTCCCAACAAACAAAAGTCCAGGACCAGATTGCTTCACAGGTGAATTCTACCAAATATTTAGAGAAGAGTTAACACCTATCCTTCTGAAACTACTCCAAAAAACTGCAGAGGAAGGAACACTTCTGAACTCATTCTATGAGGCCACCATCACCCTGACACCAAAACCAGATAAAGGTATCACAAAAAAAGAAAATTACAGGCCAATATCACTGATGAATATAGATGTAAAAATCCTCAACAAAATACTTGCAAAATACTTGCAAACCAACTCCAACAATACTTTAAAGGGTCATATACCATGATCAAGTGGGATTTATTCTAGGGATGCAAGGATTTTTTAATATTTGCAAATCAATCAATGTGATACACCACATTAACAAACTAAAGAATAAAAACTATATGATCACCTCAATAGATGTAGAAAAAGATTTTGATAAAATTCAACATCCATTTATGATTAAAAACTCTCCAGAAAGTGGGCATAGAGGGAACCTACCTCAACATAATAAAGGCCATATATGACAAACCCACAGCTCACATCATACTCAGTGGTGAAAAGCTGAAAGCATTTCCTGTAAGATCAGGAACAAGACAAAGATGCCCACTTTCGACACTTTTATTCAACATAGTTTTGGAAGTCCTAACCACAGCAATCAGAAAAGAAAAAGAAATAAAAGGAATCCAAATTGGAAAAGAAGAAGTAAAACTGTCACTGTATGCAGATGAAATGATGCTACACATAGAAAATCCTAAAGACACTACCAGAAAACTACTAGAGCTCATCAGTGAATTTGGTAAAGTTGCTGGATACAAAATTAATATACAGAAATCTGTTGCATTTCTATACATTAACAACAAAATATCAGAAAGAGTAATTAAGGAAACAATTCCATTTACTATGGCATCAAAAAGAATAAAATACCTAGGAATAAACCTACCTAAGGAGGCAAAAGACCTATACTCTGAAAACTCGAAGACACTGATGAAAGAAATTGAAGATGACACAAACAGATGGAAAGATATACCATGTCACTGGACTGGAAGAATCAATAATGTTAGAATGACTATACTACCCAAGGCAATCTACAGATTCAATGCAATCCCTATTAAAGTACCAATGGCATTTTTCGCAGAACTAGAACAGAAAAAATTTTTAATTTGTAAGACAAACAAACATACCCCAAATAACCAAAACAATCTTGAGAAAGAAGAACGGAGGTGGAAGAATCATTCTCCCTAACTTCAGACTATACTACTAAGCTACAGTAATCAAAACAGTATGGTACTGGCACAGACACAGACACATAGATCAATGGAACAGGATAAAAAGCCCAGAAGTAAACCCATGCACTTATGGTCAACTAATCTACATACAACAAAGGAGGCAAGAATATACAATGGAGAAAAGACCGTATGCTTAATAAGTGGTGCTAGGAAAACTGGACAGGTACACATAAAAGAATGAAATTAGAACGTTCTCTAACACCATATACAAAAGTAAACTCAAAATGGATTAAAGATCTAAATGTAAGACCTGATACTATAAAACTCCTAGAGGAAAACACAGGCAGAATACTCTTTGACATAAATTACAGCGACATTTTTTTGTTTCTGTCTCCTAGAGTAATGGAAATAAAACCAAAAATAAACAAATGGGACCTAATTAAACTTAAAACCTTTTGCACAGCAAAGGAAACCATAAATAAAATGAAAAGACAACCTGCAGAATGGGAGAAAATATTTGCAAATGATGCAACCAACAAGGGGTTAATTTCAAAAATACACAAACAGCTCATACAGCTTAATATCAAAAAAAGAAAAAATCCAACCCAATCCAGAAATGGGCAGAAGACCTAAATAGACATTTCTCCAAAGAAGACATATAGATGGCCAACCAGCACATGAAAAGATGCTCAATATCATTAGTTATTAGAGAAATGCAAATCAAAACTACAGTGAGGTATCACCTCACACCAGTCTGAATGGCCATCATTAAAAAGTCTACAAATAATAAATGCTGGAGAGGGTGTGGACCTCCTACACTGTTGGTGGGAATGTAAATTGGTACAGCCACTATGGAGAACAGTATGAAGCTTCCTTAAAAAACTAAAAATAGAGTTATCATATGATCCTGCAATCTCACTCCTGGGCATATATCAGGAGAAAACTCTAATTCAAAAAGATACATGCATCCCAATGTTCATAGCAGCACTATTTACAATAGCCAAGACATAGAAGCAACCTAAATGTGTACTGACAGACAACTGGCTTAAGAAGATGTGGTGTGTGTTTGTGTCTGTACATATATATACACACACACCACAAATATATATGCAAAAACTATAAAAAGAATGAAATAAGGCCATTTGCAGCAACATGAATGGACCTAGAGATTATCATATTAAGTGAAGTAAGTCAGAGAAAGACAAATATCATATGATATCACTTATATGTGGAATCTAAAAACAAAAATGATACAAATAAACTTATTTACAAAACAGAAATACACTTATAGACACAACAAACTTTACCAAAGGGGATAGCAGGGGTGGAGAGATATATTAGGAGTTTGGGACTAACATATATACACTATTATATATAAAATTGATAAAAAAAGAAGGACCTACAACAAGGGAACTATAGTCAATACCTTGTAACAACCTATAACAGAAAAGAATCTAAAAAAGAATAGATATAGATATATGTATAACTGAATCACTTTGCTGTACACCTAAACTAAAACAACATTGTAAATCAACTATACTTTAATTAAAAAATGATTAAAAATAATAAAGTACTTTTCCAAGTTAAAAAAAAAAAAGACTATAGCAAATAAATTATCCCTCCCATACTTCTTCCTCAGTTACCTAGAACAGGGGTCTGCAAATTACAGCCTATGGGACAAATGCAACCTGCTGACAATTTTTGCAAGTAAAGTTTTATTGGAATATAGGCACGCCCACTTGTTTATGTATCACCCATGGCTGCTTTTGTGCTACAATGGTAGAACTGAGTAGCTGTGACAGAGAATGGATGATGTACCAAACCTAAAATAGTTACTATCTGGCCTTTTATAGAACATATTTGTCAACCTCTGATCTAGAGTAAAGAAAAATCATGGCTCCATTCACAAGTCTACCACATATATAACCTAACAGGTACTCCATGAATATGGATAAATAAATAGGGAATTGCCTGTTTTATACTTTCACCCACTAGTTCTTTAAAAAAAAAAATAAAATAAAATGAACTACCTCCCCAAATACTTCTCCCTACTGTTTGTTTCCGCTTCAACTTGGATAAGAAGGTCCTGTATTAATCATATAGTTTATTATCTAATTTGGGCTTCAATTCATTTTTATAAAATACACACTGAGGAAAGGAGACAGACAAATGCATCTTAAGTTAAAGATTAGTGCTGAGAACTGAAAAAGCGTTTCTTATGCTTTAAATTTTTTTTGCTGTTTGTTTGCTTTTTAAAGCTTCTCTGGCTTTTGGGAACAATAAACAAGTCAGAGTTCCTGGTTATTCCAACTGATTGCACACCTGGACTTCAAGGCCACTACCTTGGGTGTAAGGTCATTGACACGTGCAGCCAACATGGACTTTCCTTCCAAGTTGTTCCTTATTGCTCTACAAAAATGCACTGACCCTGGAAGAGCGTTCACCATGTTCTAAGCAAAGTTCCCACCAAGTTACCTGTGCTGTTAACTGCCTGGCATCTGTTTCCTTTGTTTGCAAAGAGGGGAAAGACTGGAGCCCAGGCTTTAGGGTCAGTAGCTTATTCTCCTGTTTTGGAGGAGCTGGGATTCCCCCACAGAAACTGACCACCAAAGTTACAAATCCTCCTTTGATTCCAGCATTCTTAAGAGTTTAAAATAATTAAACTAGCTGTTTGACATGAGAATAAATTACTGAAAAAAAATATTGTATGTCTACAGATAAACCCTCAAATCAATCAAGGAAGCAAAATCTAAGCCAAAAGTCACACACTGACATCTGGAGAGCTGGAGCTGGCAGCAGACCTGTTTTATTTGGCTCACAGAGAATTATTTAACAAAACAAAACAAAAACAAAACCAGCAACGGAGCCAACATTTAGATATTGGGAGTTTTCACATAAAAATCCAGATTTCTGGCTTTTTTTAGAGAGAGCACATTCCCATGTAGATGCAGATTCGGGGTAGAGCCCAGCCTCATTCACTGCTATGCCGGCCTGGCCCCTTCAGTATCTGAGTCTGTGACCATGGGGTAAACGTCCTTTTGGAAAGTTGTTCCAATGTTTCAAGGGGTGATGGGACCAATGACAGTTTAGGAATCAAAAACCTCAAAGTCCTGAGACTGAATTTCAGTTCTTTCTCCTTCTCCACTTAGGGGAGGCATGAATGAGGGGGAACTAGCCAGAGACAGATTCTCTAATACCCTTTCAGAGATGACTTGAATAAGGGTAGTCACAGAAAAAGACTCATCCACAACAATGTGCATTAATAAACCTACATCAAGAAGTGTGTTATCCTCATGACCCCAGTGTCTATTTATTTCCCCGACTATTCTACAACTACTCAACTTTTAATCATTTGATAAATATGTGTTGGGTATTTACTGGAGGCAAACCAGTATACTATACACTCACAAAGAATTCAGGAATTGTTTGATCCCTAGGATTTGATAAATTCAGCTGGGAAGAAAACACCCACACAGACCAGAGAGGAACTAATAGCCCTAACTCTGTGCCAGGCACTGTGCTCAGAGCTTTCATCCTCCAATTACTCTATGAGATAAGTATGATTATTATCTCAAAAGAGGAATACATTTTAGAGCCTTAAATGGTAGGTAGAGTCCAAGGAGACTGAAGAAAAATAGTGCAGAACAGTGTGTGCAAAGTGACACACACTACTGAAAAAAAAGAAATATTTTTTATTATAAAGTCATAGCAGTGAGATTGCTAGCAAATTATACCATTTGATCAGTCTCTGCATCAAAGAGTGCTATTTTCAACTCTTTGGAACTTACAATAATGTTTGGTAGTATGCAGACATACATTCTTCATTATAATAATAATGGCTATTTATTTTAATGTTTGTTAGAAAACAATAAAGATAATTATACATCAGACCAGTGGTTTTATTGATGATATCGTTTGAGAAAAGACTAAAAAGTGAGTTAGTTTAAAAAGAGATTTAAAGAAAAACATTAAACACAGGATGTCAGATGATATACAGGTATGATAAATACTCTTGATGGTGGTATGCAAAATACTGGTGTTTTATATTCATTAGAAGAGTAAAGATATAAGCTGTCTATTTATTAATCAGGAAGAACAAAGGTCTCTGATTGCTTAGTGCAAAATTCCCAGCCACATGGGATTCACTAACAATAGCGTCTCTGGGTAGAGCGTTACCACTGAAGCTACTTTCTGGGATCTGAAGTAGGGAAGGAATGGGGGAAGCTGGGTGAAAACAAAATGCTGCCTAGTATTTTAGGAATTCGAATCTTGGATTTGCAGCATCAAGATTTAGTATGTATTGTACTTAGTACCTGAAGCAGAAGCAAGGTTCTTCTTGACCATGTCAGCTAGGTAGGCAAAACAATGTCAAAACACAGCTAAATAACACAAAATGCAACAAGTTTTTGTTAACAAACCATAAAACTGTACTTAATCCCATGGCACAAATGTTTCTATATAGCAGATGACAAGAGTTTTGGGGTTTTTTTTCCTGCTAACAAGGCCTAAGGCAACAGAATGAAAGTGAAACCTAGATATGGCTGGATTAGATAAGGAGGGTAACAGGCCAGAATGCCTTTGGATATAAAGACACTTTGCAAGGTGAGGCCCCGGGGAAAGAAGACATTTAGGTTTCCCCACATCTGCCTATGTTTGAATTTGCTTTTTGACCCTGTCACCCCCCCCCCTCAAAAAAAAGCCCTCTTTGAATGTATGACATATATTTTTTTAAACCTCAGAAAACTCAAAGAGCAATGAATAAAGGCTGCTGTGATGCTTAAGATATTTTTATATTTCTATTTATCAATAAACTGAATTCTTTATTTTTGGAAACAGGGGCTAATAAGTTAGGAGGCAGGCCAGTCATTTAGCTTTCTTCAAAGGTATTGGTCCCGAAGAGGTATGGGAACATCAGTCAGGTGCTAAATAATTTTCTGGAAATGTATCAAGATGGAAAAAATGGTATTTATCTGTAAGTAGAGTACTGAAAATGGTGACTAGTATAATAATGTCAGAAGCCACTTGGTGTCTGTGTCTGTGTGTGTGTGAGTGGTGGGCAGGAGAAAGAGAAAGGCGTGTAGGTGGGGAAGGGAGGTGGAGGACCCTCAAAGGGCTTTGCTTGAATGATAATAATACTAACAATAATCCGAACAGTGTTTACTGGGTTCTTACTAAGCGGCAGGCACTGTGCTAAGTGCTGTACAAGGACTACCTCATTTACTCTTCACCCTAATCCCATGGGGGGAACCTTGACCATCTGCACTTGGATGTATGGAGAAACTAAGGTATGGGCAAACTAAGTAGATTGGAGCTAGAAGTCCACAGCGCTGGGATCTGACCCTAGACAGAATGACTCCAAACCTTCACTCTTCAACGCTGGTCCCTTAGCTGCCTTCTAAGCAAGATGGGTCCAGGTTAAGCTGCAGGGTTTTGCGACTGCCAGCTGCTGTACGCAAGTGTAGGGTCCGAGCTGAAATTCTCAGGGTTACCCGTGGTGTTCCTTCACTGTGTCCCACACCCTTGCAGGCACCTCTCTAAATAACTGATTTTCAGATATGTAAAGAATGTTCGTGAGAAGGGGGGCCAATCTGTGGTCTGCCGAGAGAGACCACATATCTTAGTCCAGGTTTATGGAAACGGATAGGCAAGGCACAGTTCCAGAATCACGAATGTGTAACCGCTACTCAACGGGCAGCTGCTATGAGGACCCAGGTGTCTTTGAGGGGCTCTGTAAGTGCTGTCTCATTTCCTCGCTACAACCCTACAAAGTGTGCATTAGTCCAATGTTACAGATGTTAGAATGAGGCCTGGAGAGGTTCAATCACTTGCAGCAAATCACACACCTAGTAAGGGGTAGACCCGGGATTTGAACTTAGGCCTCTCTAGCGTCACACTCTGTCCTCCTAGCATTTCGCCTACGGGAATACATGATCCCATTTAAAACAACAGCAGGGAGTAGTGGCTACATTCACAGGCTGTCAGGGCTTGATCTGCCGCCTACTAGCTATATAAGTGAGGGTAAGTCACTCATTTTCTCTGTGCCTCTTTCCTCATCTGTAAGATGAGAATAATAATTGCACGTGTCCTCTCGGGTTGTATTGAGGAATGAATGAGTTAATATTTGTAGAATGTTTATTTACGTAAGTGTTTGGGACATAAACAAAAAGACAAATCTCTCTCTTAAGTGAGTACCTATATACAGATGACAAACCAGGCAGGGGTGGTGGATATATTATCAATGGAAGAAATATCTAAATTAGTTCTCGCAGTGGCCGACAGAGCAAGCTCAGCACAAACACTGGCTGTGGGGCTGGCTTTTGATCTGAATTGCTGAACTGAAGAATACATCGGGAATAAAGTCCTAGTCTTTAGTCCCAGATTGGACATGAATCAGCTGTGTGACTTGGAGAAGGCATTTCATTCTTCTGGGCCTCGGTTCCTCCCATGGAGACCAGGTGGCCTGTCATAGGGGAGAGAGGACAGAAACGGGTCCACATGCTCTGGGTTCTGGTTCTCCTGCATAGGAATTCTGTAACTTTCAACATATAGCTTCATCTCTTTGAATTTCAATTTCCTTTCCTCTAAGAGGAAGAAAACAGAACCTGTTCCCCATATTTCACAGGGTTACAGACAGATAAGAATACAAATTTGAGAGCCCCTCTCCATAGATGGTTCTACAAGAACATCTCATTTCTGGGTAGCAGATGGACACTTAACAAATAGTTGTGAAAATGATTTTATAATTTACCACGACCTGTAATAAACCCACCTTATTTGTTTACTTGTCTCTCTGTCAGCCTAGAATCTAAGGTCCATGAAGGCAGGACATCTCTGTCAATATCCCTGTAAACACTTAAGAAATATTTGATTGAATTTGTAAAAAGTGGGAACATATGAATCAATGAATAAATGATTTTGAAGTGGCATGAGGAGCAGAAAAAAAAGAAAAAATACCGACCTAAAGATTTTAATTAAAGCTCAAAGTACTGAGAAACAGAAAGAAAGATACGCAGGTACTAAGCTCTCATGTATCTCCAGACTCCTCTGAATTCTTTGAGGAGGTGATTTGGGTGGGAGAGACTGGCAGAGTTAAGATACTATGAAGTGGTTAAATTAACATACTCAGCAGGTACACTGACTTTGTAAAGCTGAATACCAACTGGGATAATTAAAGGCTACAGCCTTCTTTTTTTTTTTTTTTAAATTGACTCCCCTATAAACTACCTGCTGACAAAGGCATAATTGTAAGAATACCGAAGGAAACTTTTCTCCTCCATTCTTAATTTAAAAAAAGTCCCATGTTACCCCTAAGCTCAAGGAGCACACAGATCCACTACAACTAAAAGGAAAGTTACAGAACACTTTTTTCCCTTGGTTTGTTTTTTTTTAAATTAAGCCTGCAACATCCTTTCTTCCCAGTAACCAGTTCAACCGAGGCTCGGAAGTAGCTGTGCTGGGGAAGGCATCCGGAGAGAGGCAGCTGCCCGGGCCAGGAGGTGGTCAGCCCAGCTCTGCACTGAGGGATGGAGGAATGCCCAGGAGCCTCCTCCGTTGCTACTCGGCTGTGTGGCCGAAAATAAAATCTGCCGTTTTTTTTTTTAATACTGTTCTAAAAATAGGGGGTTTGGCTTAAATCCGCCAGTTGGTGTTTTGATTTTTAAATTATGTGCAGAGGATCATGCTTAAACCCTAGTGAGTACCGGTAAGTAATTCAGAGAGGTTGCAATTTTATTTTGATTTCAAGGTTCTAAACATTTCTTCTCTTAGAATCCAAAGGTGAAAGGAGATAAAAGGAAGGTGATAAGGATGTAGAAGGCTTAAATTCCAGTTTGAAAGCAGAAGGTAGCTGGATAACCCTAAAGCAAATAACATATTTTAAAAGTTTTTTTTTTTTTGCAGGGGCGGGGAGGGCCTATAATTCACTCAAAATAAATGGAAGAAAAACTGGTGAGTTTCAACTTACTCATACCTTTCCTAACGTCATTTCTGGAACCAAACTTCATGCACACAAAACTGCAAAAATGCACCTTTAAAAGCATAAAGATTGTTCCAAACGTTGGGTGGTATAAGATTTGGTTTTGGGGGTAACAGTTTTAAAGTTTCCCTGATTAGGCACCAATAGTAACCAGAACATATTTCAAGAACGATGTGTCATTATAGCATCTTAATTAACGAAGATTAATTTCACGTGAAATGGGGCTATTTCTAAAAGACTTTCATATAATGGGACAGGCGTGATCGGGGAGTGTTATAAAGCAGCAAGTATTAATGCTATCTGCTTCTGGACTTAAGTACGTTAAATGTTTGATTTCACTTGTGAATTTTAGAGATGCAATTTGCAGCTAACCTCTAGAGAATAAAGACTTGGAATTTAGGGTGTGTGTGGGTAGCATCATGTGTGAACCATGAAAGTCACCATCTCCTCCCCCTCTCACCGGAACAAACACCCACAAACCGACAGGGATGCTCTGAAGGTTAAATTGGATAGTTCAATTGTCCAGGAATGTACGCTATGCAAACAATGTCGGCTCCCTGTGCCAAGGCAGAGATATTGTGGGACTTGAGGCTGCTGGCCATGAGGACAAGGATGCTGGGGCATAGTTTTAGTCACTGGGGCCAAGTGGGATCCCTTGGGGAGTGGCTGCAATGTTTCAGTCTCCTAATCTGCAAAAGACAAATAATTACAGAACTTGGTATATTAAAACCAGAGATGAGTGAGTCCCCTTCCTTCCTTCCTTCCTTCCTTCCTTCCTTCCTCTCTTTTCTTTCTTCCTTTCTTTCTCTTCTCTTTCTTTTCTTTCTTTCTTTTTTCTTTTCTTTCTCTCTTTTCTTTTCTTTTCTTTCTCTCTCTCTCTCTCTTCTCTCCTTCCTTCCTTCCTTCCTTCTTTCTTTTTTGGGCTGCATTGGGTCTTTGTTGCTGTGCGCGGGCTTTCTCTAGTTGTGGCGAGCGGGGGCTGCTCTTTGTTGCGGTGCGTGGGCTTCTCATGGTGGTGGCTTCTCTTGTTGTGAAGCACAGGCTCTAGGCGCACGTGCTTCAGTAGTTGTGGCCCACGGGCTTAGTTGCTCCACGACATGTGGGATCTTCCCAGACCAGGGATCAAACCTGTGTCTCCTACACTGGCAGGCGGATTCTTAACCACTGCACCACCAAGGAAGCCCAAGAGCCTTTCTTTTAGGGAGGAAAAAATGGGGAGAAAACCTGCAAAGTGGACTACAGTTTAATTTTCAAAGGACTCTTCTGCTTGCAAAATGGTGCTTCTGAAGAGGGGTATTTAAGAGTGGGTTAAAGATCAATAAAGAAATCCCTGGCTTTTCAGACAACGGCGGCAGAGGAAGTAGTGTGAGGAGGCGGGTTGCCAATCAAAGATCGATGCCACAGGAAGGTCAGAGAAGGCCAGGGAGGATACCATAGGCTTCTGGGAAGATGGAGTCTGCTTTACAAAAATCTCTTTTATGCATTTTTTTTTCTTCAGAGAAACTCAAAGGATGTGGCATCTTCAACCGAGAAAGGGTGGGGCAGGGGGCTCACAGCAAGGAGAGAGGGTGGAGAAGAGCTGCAGCGTCTCTCCTTGGGATGGCGGGTGTTTTATTTGCACCCTCCAAGAGTTCCTGAAATAATTAACATGCCCTGCCATTCTTGTTTTTCCAGTGGTGATTTCATCCAGTCCCTGCAGAAACTCAGAATTAAATGTCATGCTTTTGTTTTTTGGAGAGCAAAACTCTCCCCCAAACAAGGGAGTTCTGCATACCTCGGAGAGCACGTGAGGCCTGAAACGTTTGCAGAGCACTAATCATTAACACGTTGCTTTTGAAGGCAGGGCTGCCCCTTTCTTTGCTGACTATCACATTTCCTTCTATTGGGTCCTGCCCTATCCTGGTTTACTTTCTGTTTCTCCCACTCATTTCCATGCATTCTTCCATAACACACGCCGAGTCCAGAATAGCCTCTCCCTTTCTGCCGGCCAACTCAACACTTCTCTCACAAACCCTCCTTTTTCAAAATAAGTTCATCTCTGACTTATTTTTTCCAAGGCCTCTCCCTCTTCTCACCACCCTGGGGAAAAAAAGTTCCTCTCCTTCCCAAATTATGCAGGAGAATTAAGTAGGAGTAAGATCTGTAAGAAACGGTAAATAGAAAATTGTCTGAGAGCAAGAATCGCGGTGGAGGTAGACAGATCTGGGTTTGTATCTCAGCGTTGTCATTTACTAGCAGTAAGGCTCTGGACAGGTTACATGACCTCCCTAAGCCTGTTTTCTCATCTGCAAAATGGAGATAATAATGTAAAAACCCTGCTAGGGGCTATAAGGAGAATTAAATGAGACAAAGCACATGAAATGCTTCCTGTTCCTGGAACACAGTAAACACTCAACGGATGTTTGCTGCTGTATTATTATTATTATTATTATTATTACTTACACCTTTTGGATGGGAATGTCACCCCCCTTCCCCCAAAGCATAAAGAGTAGCAAGGACTCAGCGCTTCTAAAAGCTAAAGAACAGTACCATAAGGAAGGCTTGGGTACAATTATTTGCTGATCCAGCCCCTGGGTAGCAGTTCTCAGAGGAAGTGTACAGAAGGGAGCAACGGGCCTATTTTTAGGCATTTCCAATCAGGACACAGCGGTTGCTCTGAATGCTTTACCTGACAGGCCGGCCTCAGCCATAGCCCCCTCTCTGCAGGCTGTCAGCATTCCCAGGGGGATATAACACAGCCCCAGACTCAGGAATTTTACAGTCAATTTGCCCCCCTCCTGATGTCCCTTCTCCCTCTTGGTGACCTCGAGGCTGGCGCTAAATGAAAAGCAATAGCTCTGCCTCACAAACAAGGCAAGGAAACTGCCTGCTGGTACTGAATCACTGCTTAAGGCCCGCCTCGTCTGTAAGAGTCTCCCAGAAAATGACACACAAAACACACAAAGTCAGGCTCCAAATCTCAGCAAGATTCTGATCCACCAGGGTGTGCTTCCGAACTGGAACTTGGGGCACAGGAGGTACACCACTGCCCAGGTTGCCAAGAGCCTACCTATGTTCTCAAGAGAGAGAGAGAGACAGAGAGAGAGAGAAGGAAGGAAGGAAGGAAGGAAGGAAGGAAGGAAGGAAGGAAGGAAGGAAGGAAGGAAGGAAGGAAGGAAGGAAGGAAGGGAGAAAAAAAGAAGGAAAGAGGACCAAACCTTTCCTAATAAGGTAACGCCACATGCCAGTTGTGGTTTTGAATTGCTCAGCATCCTGGGATCACGTGACATTCACTGCAGCCATCGCTTCACGCTTGTGCGAGGCTCTCCGGGGAAGAATGGGAAAGTCTTTGGTGTGCCTCTGGGGATTACAAATGAATAGGGACATGTTCTGCCAGTGGAGCCCCACATTTCCCTGATTAACCACACGGTCTCACATCCCTCCTTCACGCTGCCGCCTGCAGGACCCTTGCTTTGTGGTTCAGGCACCGGGAATGCTCTCAGGTTGCTCTGCATGCATACTTTCTCTCTCCAGCTAGGTATGAGCTTCTTGAGGGCAGAAACGCCCCTTTATTTCTTTTGTTTCACCCTGCCATGCTTATCAGAGTGTAATCCACCCAGCAGTTACTCAGTAAACGCTTGATGATGGACTCGGGCTGAGAATTCTACACATCAGTAGGTGACCGCTTTATATCATTAACCCCCAACTTATAAATCGGCAGGGTTTCAAAAGTTGGTTTCAAAGAAGGCACTTAGGGAGCATATTTTCCCATAGAAACAGTGTTATAACTGGGGGTTAGGTTTCTAGGCCCACTCGTTTCTCAGAATATCCTACACATATTTATATACCTTCTTATTGAGCCACATCATTTGTCTCAGACTCACATTAGACTGGCAAGTACCTGTGCGAATAAACTTCAGTTCTTTCAATTTAATGATTCATTTTAGTACAGCATCAGGGACTTGTGCAGATTCCCACCTCGACTGGATGTATTTCATATTTTATGACACTTTATGTAGCATCAGGTAACACATTAGATACTTAAAAAAATAACATTAAGAGGGAAAGAAATATTTTTGCTCATCATTAAAAAAAGATGCATGCACTTGTGTTTTTGCTTTTGTATTATTTTTTCAACAGTTTTTAACTGCTTATTACTTGGGCCACCTGGACTTACCCAACCATTCACACACACAGACACATACACAAACATACAACCACACACACACCCTTGTAGTAAGAATCACAGCCTCCAAGAATGGCCATTTATGTTTTTGTATAAATATGAATGTGCTCTGGGGCAGCTCTGTCCAGGATGGGGCCTTCCAGCCAGTCAGGGTTGCTGTGTTTGGGACCATGAGTACAAAAGTACATGCACCAAAAAAAAAAAAAAAAAAAAAAAAAAGTACACGCATCAAATGCCTTCTGTTGTACTGCTCCCGAAAATATTCCCTGGCCACTTAGGTAACCCAAAAAGCCACACCTTGGCCCCTGTTCTCATACGACAGCATAACCCAAAGATACACCTAATTGATTTTCCAGCACGAAAAGCAAGACTGGTAGAAAGGGTTCTCCTGTGGACACTCTAGAAGAGCCAAACCAAAACAACAGGCAAACAGGAACCTCTCCCAAACCGCACATGCTAATAAACTCACGTACTAAATGTGCCTCTCCCCAGGTTTCAGAATTCACGGCTGCCTTTCTAACCCAAATCAGCATTTAATGCAGCACAGCAGAGATGTCAGGTTAATGACCGTGAAGTGTGAGAAGTACCAGTGCACTTGTATCACATCTGTCTTTCAGCAAGAGTTATTACCAAGACACAGGGAACTGTGGTCTCTTCTCCACCCCTTTGCGCCTGGCTCATCCTTGATTGACTGATTGGGCTGACCCTTTAATGGGAAGCTCTGAATAACTGGATGTTCTTATTAGCAGCCGTTTCCTTACGTCAGTATTTAAAGAAAAGCTAACACATGTTCCTCTACTCCTCCACCATTGGGAAAAATATAACTTAATCAGGACAGGGATTAATTACCCAATATTCATCTTTCCTTGGTGTTTCCGGATGTTGCTCTGCTTCCAGCTCTGATCAGTGACAAGAGGGCAACTGTCTAACAAGTATAGGAGACTGGGCTGAAAGAACCTGAATTCCAACAGACAACTTTGAAAGTATGATTGTTTACTCTTAAAAATTTCACACATGAACAGGGTACTGTTGTCTCTGAAAAATGCCAAGTGTGCGTGGGTGGAATTGATAGGTTTTATGCAGTCAGATCCCAGTTATTTGAACTATCATTCTAATTTGAGGATGGCAGATGTTGGCACGCATGCTGCCCCTCCCCCCTGCACCCCTGGCAGACATCACTAATGGGTCGCAGTGCTCTTTCTTGTTGGGCCCAGACATGAGTTAATTAATACCCTTTTCAACACCTGGCTCCAATCAATTGTAGGTGACACATAAGTTGCAAACAATTAGCTAGTCCTGTTCTAGTTGATTTAGTACTTTAATTTTTTACCTTTAATGCACCAGTTGACGAAGGTATCATTATTTTAGCAACAACCTCTCTATTCTCAGCTTATCCCTCTGCTAATCTGAGCTGCAAATAATATTAGCTATCGGTCACTGCATGTTTATTGTGTGCCAGACACTTAATGCCTAAGTGCCAACTTATGTCTGTGTGTCCTTACAAAAATCCCAAAGCAGGCAAGGGTAGCTTGAACCTGATCTGTATCACAGCTTCCAGCAACTTCCCCCGGTGACTCCCTGGCTGAGCTGGTGGCCTCCCTTTAGCCTCCTCCAGTGCCACCACTGCACTGCCCTTGTTGTATTACGAAAGCAAGCTCATGTGGCTGTTTTGTCTTCTCTATTCAACTTCATGAAGGCAAGACCCACGTCTTAGTCACCTTTGGATGCACAGCCCCCGGCACGTGGCTGAGTTCATAGTGGGTGTTTGATAAATATGTTGTAAGAATGTTTTTGTTTCTGTGTGTTTTTTTAAAGCTCCTGTTTTCAAATAAGCTCCAACTCATGCTCTACACTGAACAGATAATCCGTGACAACTGCTACCTCTGGTGGTTATTTAACATCCTAACAGCAAGGCGTGCGGGTGCGGGAGGGGGGTGGGGGCAGAAATGAGGCAGGGTCCGGGGCAGCCCCCAGTGGCCTGCTGGCATCTGCTCTTGGCCTCACTCTCCTCTGAGCGGTCCCTCATTCTCTGCTTCTATGTTTCTACCTTCACTCTTCACTGCAATTTTTTGTGTGCCTTTCTCTGCCTTCCAAATGGGATCGTGTTCGCCTCAGTTCTGTAATCCTAGCACTTACTAACATGCTTGTGCAGTGCTGCATAAAGATTCTTTGCAGAGATTTTTAGTAAAAACAGCACTGGCCTGAGTGGGGAGAGCAGGAAGCTGCTTCCGGGACCGCCCCCCCCCCCCCGCCCCGCCGTGCGGGGAGTTTTCTTGCGCCGCGGTTTCTGCGCTTGTTCACGAGGGAACACCTGCCCCTGCAGGCCCGGCGGCACCCAGAAAATGTGATAAGTGCCTTTAAGCACTGTGCCAGGTGAAAAGCAGGTTACCACTTCTCCTTTCCCATGGACGGGGCCCCGGGCTGTCACCAGCACATCCCCATCCCCGTCGGGTCCGGCCCGCTGTCCTCCAGTCCCTGTGCAGCCCGCTCCACCGTCCCCCGTGAGAACCGGCCATGCCCTGCCCCAGCCTGCGGAGCTGTGGCCTTTCTACCACTGCTCACGGCATCTCGCCTCCTCTCCTCACCACCTCTCCGCACGAATTCTTAGGAGGATCAGGCGTAGCCTCCCAGGGGGGCCCTCCGAGCCCTGCACTGACTTCCGGCTGACTACCTCTCAGCTCCTTCCGACCCCACCCGCCGCCCACGCTAAGCTCGGGTGCCACCTGTACCACTCATCCTTCACGCCCACCGCCGGGATCCGCTTGGGGAGTGGCGTCACCATCCACCATCCGGGCAGCTGCCCAAGCAGCCGCTCGGGAGTCACCCGGGCCTCCTCCCACTCTGCACCACAGCTTCTTGCTCCTCGTGCTGCTCGCTCGACCTCCCCAATACTTCTCAGGTGGGTACGCTTTTATCCCCTTTGCCACCACGCTGGCTGGGACCACGGGCAGCTCCCCACGGGATTACTGCAACACTGTGACAGCTTTGCTGGTTGGTCTGCCTTCCGAATCCCGACCAATCCCTTCCTCACAGCCACTGATTCCTGAAAGAAAAATCTGATCGTGTCCTCCCCTTTTCAGACTTCTTCCCCAACGTAGCTGTCGCTTCCTCCCGGAAGCCTCGATGATATGCTTCCACGGCGCCTGTAGGAGCATGCCTGTGGGTCTTCTCCACCGAGGGCGCACCTTGCTTTCCTCTGAACAACATGAGCTACTTTATCACTCCCTCTGGCAGGCCCTCCAGCCCGCCACTGAGTGGCCATCTCCCCCTTCCTCCTCGCGGCAGAACGAAGGCACCATTTCCTCATGTGATTAGGGCAGATCTAGATGGGTCTAGGCTAGGGCACAGAAATGACCCCATCCTATTTGTCAGGGATGAATTTAGGGGTGAGCATGTCTCAGTTCCGGCCAAGAAGACCTAAGGGGAAGTTGGTTGGTGGCTTTTGAAAGGTCTCTTCATTCTTAAACAGGGATGCATAAGAAACCATTCTTTATCTGCTTTGGCACTGGTGTGAGAGGAGGGGATGCCTGCAGCCTTTTGGTACCTATGAGGAGAGCTAGCTGATGCTTTGAGGTTGACATATAGATAGAAATTGATGTTGTCAATGAGCACTAAATTGGGCAACTGGGGACAGCCTACACCTGGACACTTTTTTTTTTAGGTGAGATACTAAGTCCCCTTTTTGGTTTAGGCCCTTTTGAGTTGGATTTTCTATTACTTGTAGCCCAAACAGATACAGCTTCTTAGGGCATTTTCACTTTCTATTTTGTCTTAGAGGCACTTAGGTATAAATGTTGTTTCTCCTGTGAGACCATGGGCTTTTGAAAGGCCATGTTTGCATTTGATATATCCTTGTAGCCCCCAAAGGCAGGCTTGGTTATCCCACCCCTTGCCTGAATGAAGAGCAAGCACTGTCTTCTGGGCCTCATACTGTGAGGTGCCAGTACCCTTCACATGGGTCTCACCTTCCTCAGGGGCTTAATTTGTTTTGTTTTTGCTTATGTTTTTCGAATGTTCAACAAAAAAATATAAAAGTTCTATGGTCAACTCCAGGAGGCAGAACCCAGCTCATCCATCCTTATACACCTTATAGTGCCGAGCACATGCTTAGTGCAAGGCGGACGCTCAAAATGTTTGCTAAATGAATAATTTGCCTCTGATGAGTCGAGGGCACTTAAGACTTTTATAGTGTCCTAGGCTCATAATGACGAACAGTAATTATGAACAAACTGTGCTAAATGTATCCTGGCCTGGGACATCACTAGTGGTTAAGTTGTTGTTTGTTTATATGAGAGCCTTGATCCCACCGAGATGCTAAGGCTTTAAAACAGAACAACAAGCAGAGCCAGGCACTGGAGAATGAAGCAAAAACTAAAGTGCAAGCAGCAGACGTGCCTGCTGAGTGCGCACTGAATGCCCATCTTGTTTGTGCCAGGCCCTGGGGTCACAACCACAGATAAGACAGGCCCACTGTCCTAAGAGGCTTTGCACCTGCAGGGTGGGTGGAGAAAAACAGACAACTTCCAAACAGTGTGGTCACTGTTATAAGAGGTTAGGTAGAAGGTACACAGGGATGCCCAGGCCAGACTTGGTGAGTCGGGGAGGCCCCCCAGAGGAACATTTATGCTGCTTCTGAATGCAGCGGGGGAGCTAGTTAATCAAAGGGGCACAAAGAAAGGAGGACAAAGGAGTAGCACGATCAGGCTTGTAGTTTATAACAAGCCCATTCTGGCTACATTATGGGGTGCAAGAGGCAAGGCTGGACTCCGGGAGACCAGTTGGGAGGCTGCTGCAGTAATTTACTGCGGAATAACAGAGGTCTCCTCTCAAGCTAGAAACAGGTTGATGACAAATGACATCAGGCATGGGTCTTTAAGAGCTCGTGGTGCTGTGGACGTTGCCCAAAGGGTGAGAGCTCTGGATACCAAGCCTCCCGTCTTTTGAATGCAGGACAGAGAATGGGTTTGAGTTGGAGGCCACATGGCACAGCCTAGTGGTTTAAAATTTCTACCTGCTGGTAAAACTCTTTGTTAGAATGAAATATGAGAACCTGATACTTTAAAAGAAGCAGAGTAGCCCTGTTGAACCTGGCGTGTGTGTATGTGTGTATATGGATGTACATGTGTGCACACATGCCCGTGAGTGTGTGACGTCATGCCCCTTCATTCACACCTATCCCATGGTCACGTGCACCGCAGGGACGATCCTGGTCCCAACACAGTGACCCAGCTCAGGCCTCTTTGACCCTCAGTTTTTTTAAAAGTCCCATGAAGGGGCTGGACCTCAGAATCTCTAAAATCAAACACCTGCCTTGAACTTCCAACTCTGGGCAGCAAAAGCGTTTGGTAAATTAAGGGTCCTGGATAACCGAGCACAGGGGTAATCTGCACTCTGCACTTGGAGGTTGACGATTCTCTAGCTGAGAGCCTCTCAGCCAGTCCCCCTGGTTAAGGTTCTGGGGCTGGTGCCCTGCCTGGCTGTCCAGAGCCTCGAACTGGGGCCATCTTCCTCCCTACCACGGTATGACGTTTCTAGGTGAGCCATTATGAGAGAACAGGCAGGAAGCACTGCTCCAGACAGGAGACGGGAAAATACCCACTTGAACCTAGCATCACCTTTGGCCTCTCACTTCCACCTCTTCTGCCTTGAAAGTGTCTAGTAGCTTTGTTAATGACACACAGCAGACATCCACCCACTTCCAACTACACCCTGGGAAGGTGAGCACAAGACCAGCATGGCCAGAACATGACAAGTCATGCGGCCGAAGGAGCAATGACAAATGGGAGCCCTTCTACCTGTGCCCTCAACCTTCCACCTCTGCCTGCTCGGGGAATTTGTTCTTTGGACTACCGCCTCCCCCTCCAACAGCTCCAGCCTCTCCCTGTGTCTCCTTTGACATGCATACTTTTGGTTACAGTGAAAAAACATCTTCTATTTCAAGGGAGAAATATTCAGAGAGAAATCATTGCTTTCCTCGAGAAGGTTGAACCCGGGGCCTGTAGTTCACACATGCCCACAGAGATGCTGAGAAGTTCTGAGGAAGACTCAAGACGGCACAGTTCACGTACAGAGAAGCAGCAGTGGACGGAGGGTTCCAAAACCAAGTCTCCGTGCTCAGAGCCACACGTCTGAGGAGGAGGTTTTAGTCTAACTTCTTTTGGGTTTCCTATTGCAGTGACACATAAAAGAACAAGCAAGCAAAGCCCTGGGACTGAATTATTGTAACCATAGAATAATTTATGAGGCCTGGGTCCTGCTTTTCTTCCTAAGACCTCATCGGCACCGTGATGACCGAAAATATTGGCCAGTCTCAGCGGTCAGCTCACTAACAGAGGCAGCGGGTCCCCTCAGCTGCTCACGTCCCCTGGCACCGGCCAGGCGTCAGGACCAGGGAGTGGGCCTGTCCGAGGGTTGCTTGGGTGCACACACTGACGGTACAACCTCCAGGGCTGGCTTGACACCCTGCAACCCTCCGGCCTTGGCTTTTTGAGGCTAAAGAGATGCTGCCAGACACCACTCTACCAGAACAAACAAGCCCAAGAAACACCTGCCAGAAAAGCGTGAAGCAGATAAAATGCGCTGAGATGCTCCCTGTGGAAGTGTTTCCTGGAAACATTTGCCACAATGATAGCCTTTTCCTCACTGTTCCAATGAAAGAGTATCTTTCTACCAACAAAGAGTCAGGAGCAAAATCCAGCTCATGGAGCTGCATATGTATCCCATAATACTAATGGAGGCCGGTGTGGTTTTGAGTGGGGGTGTGAAGACCTGTATAGTTCTTCCTTAGGGAGGCTTCTCTGTGTTGGCTAATTACAGTCTGAGAACTATTCAATTCAATAAACACTTATCACGTTCCTACTGCATACAAAGCATTGTGGGTGATAGCATAGTACAGAGGTAAACAAACAAACAACTCTGGAATCAAGTGGGCCAGGGTTTGTGTTCTGACTTCCACTCACTCCCTGTGTGACCTTGACAAGGTTACATAACCTCTCTGTGCCTGTTTCCTTATCTGTAAAATGAAGGTAATAATAGCATCTACCTTACAGGATGGTTGTAAGGATGATACTTAAAGCACTTAGAGTAACTCCTGACCTCTAGTAAGTAAGTACTCAATCCCTGTTGGCTATTCTTATTATACTCTTTTTGCACCTCAATTTCCTCATCTATAAAATGGGCATAATAACCAAACCTACCTCATAGGGCTGTTGTAAGGATTAAATAGAATAATGAATGTATGGTGTTTAGCATAATAGTTTGCACATAGTAAGTTGCGTAACGAATGCTAGTCATTGCTATTCCTAGAAGATCCTCCCCAAATTATTATAAAAATAAGACACCAAAGAAATTCTTTCTTTGAACAATTTGAGCAAAGGACATTTTGTGACTATCCCCCCATCACCCCCTTCCACCCAGTTATGCACAAAACACCGTGCTTTGTATTGAGTAAGCTCCACAGTGACACTCTCGGGAGTTCTGATGTCCCTCCAGATATTCCAGGCTTCCCTTTAACCTGATACTGACATGCCATCCACTTTTCCCTTTAAGCAGCTATTTAAAATGCTGGCTTTGTAAAACAGGGAGCAAGGCACACGTGCTTCTCCTGCAAATGCTTCTAAGGCCTGTCCACTTGGCTTGGCAGGGAACAGCAAAGCGGTGTTCTGTGGTATCAAATACCAGAAGTAGACTCAGCTGCTAACCTTATAGAGCTCTTCCTCTACCCTGGCAAAGTGCTGAGCATGTTATACGCATGACCTAGCTAAAACAAGGGCCCTGGGGAAGTTTCAGGGTGTCTGAGGTCCGCTGGTGGGAGCAGAGCTAACCTAAACCCATGCACACAAACCCTGGGATACCTGCCTCCCTCTCAAGGTAAGTTCCCCCAACTCATCCAAGGCTATAAGGGTATAAGATCACTCCCATTATTCTCTTGGTAGGGCAACCGGTCCTTTTTTTTTTTTTTTCCCCTTTGTCCAACCCTGCCACCTAGTGGCCATTCAAGCACACAACCATAGGTCTTCCCAAAAGGCAGGAGGGACCGGACGGATCAAATCCAAGGTGAAGAGAGAGAGAAATGAATGAAGCACGTTGCCTAAAGTTAAAGAGAGAAGGAAGCCAACATGAACAGTGTGGAAAACCTGCACCCTAGAGTTAGGACATGGTTTTGATTCAGACTTTGCCTAAATTCCACCTTCAGCAAGATGCTTCCTTCAATCATTCAACAGACATTGGCTGAGCACCTACTATGTGCCCATTGCTGTGGCAGATGGTGGGGACATGACAATAAGCAAGGAGGACAAGTCTATCTTCATAGTCCAATGGGAGAGGAAGATAATAAAACTGGGAATCAACATGACAACACTAGTTGATATAAATCAAGGACTTATTCTGTGATTATTACTCTCGCTTTAAAAATGAGTGGGAGACAACTACTGAAGCCCGCACGCCTACAGCCCGTGCTCCACAACAAGAGAAGCCACCCAATGAGAAGCCCGCGCACCGCAACGAAGAGTAGCCCCCGCTCGCCACAACTAGAGAAAGCCCAAGCACAGCAACAGAGATCCAACGCAGCCAAAAATAAAAATATATTTTTTTAAAAAATGAGTGGGAGAACATGTAAGCTATGATTAATAAACCTTTCTAAGTTTCTGAAAATGAGGTTGTTGGACTAGATGCTAAAAAATTTCTAAGGCCTCCTTCCAGCTGTTTCTTTTTACTTCTAGGACTTTTGGGGTAGAGCTTAGACTAGAAACCATGTCACTTAACCAAGAATCTAGGGCTTTCTCTTCATACACAGTGCTAATCAATGCTTATTAATAATAAGTGGTAGTTATCAAATACTTACTATATGTTACATCCTGAATTAATATCAGCTCGTGCAATCCCTTTTCCAAACTATGAGATATGTTTAAAATGGAAATAATACCTGAGTAAAAAAAATCATGATCTAAAATGGTTAAAAAAAAAAAAGGTTCCAAGATAAATGGAGAGAAGCTTCTAACCCAAACCAGGTGTAGGATTCTTAACCACTATTTTGTCTCTGATCTAGTTACATGGTGGATTAAAGTTACTTACGTACTGGTGTCCTCAGGCTCTGAGGACTAGAGTGGAAAATGGGCCCAAGCAAAAGATGGTTCAAAGAGCAGTTACTGTCCAGGAAAATAAGGAGCACACTTCTCAACAGCAACATTGTTTTCGGCGTAACTCTGGGACTCCAAAAACAGTTGCAGAGCCTGCGAGGCCACATGCAGGCAGACCGACCCCTTGGCTTTATTTCTGATACCAAATGAATAAAGCACGTTCCAGCAGTTCCACTGAGTACATCAGAGATCAGCAAGCTCTCCAACATGGTATTGCCATCACCTTTATTCTGTCCTCCCTGGTGTATCTATGCTGTATCTGTGGTGGGAGCGATCAGGCAAACTCCCACAGTGATTCTGCAAATGGAGGCATTGGGTTCATGGGCGGCCTTTGCTCCAGAGCCACAGGGAGCCTCCTCCTGCTTCCTGCAGCAGGACCACTTCCTCCTAAACCTGGGAAAGCAGACCCTGTGGGACCTGGAGCTTCCCAGTTTTGTAAAACCCTCACCTCCCTGGCCAGGGTCTCCAGAATGACACTCCAGTGGGCCAGAGTGAGGACATATGCTAGATACACTGAAAAGTTCAGCCTGCAATGCTCTGCTACCCTTCTCCGAATGGCAAAATCTCACTTAACTTTCTAGGTCTAGAGATCCATGCCTGCCTTGCCCAACCACTACCCCTGCCGCAAGCCAGGCCCGCCCATCATAAGAGCTGCTATGCTCCCATAGTACCTAGCACGAGATCAAAATCACTGGTTTGTCTGTCTGTGGACTGTGAACGCAGAATATGGACTGGGTGGCTTACCCATCCTTATGCACTCAGTACCCAGCACCCTGTCTGGATTGCAGAGGTACTGACTTGCAAAGAACTGGAAAGTAGAGCAAGGAATTCCAGGGCTTAAGAGGTCATTTCGTTTCAGCTCCTGCCCAATATAGGATTTCCTTTGAAATGTCATTAAAGAAAAACAAAAGTTTAAAAAAGTATGTGTGTACATTCATACATATACGGCATCCTTCTACCAGAATGAAGCGCATGGTGGTAAAGACACAAAGAACAAGATCCACTCAGGTCTATTCTTTGAGAGCTAGCCATCATCTTTCTTGAGAAGTTTTGTTTCCTCCTTATTTTTCAAGAAATGCATGCTACTTAGAGAAAAACGTGTGAGATACATTAACATGGATACAAGATAACAAAAGTTAACATGTTGCTATATTTCCTTATCTTTTCTCTATGAGTTTTTAAAGTAGCTGAAATCACACTCTATTATACAATTTTATGTTTTGCTCCTTTTCAGCAGTGACATTTCCTGAAGTGATTATAATCTCTTCATAAGCATCCTGTTTTAAAACTTTTATTTTGACATAATTTCAGACCTAGAGAAAAGTTGCAGGAATAGTACAAAGAATTCTCTGATACCCTTCACCCAGATTTGGATTCCTCAAATGTCAACATTTTATTATATTTAGTTTAATTTCCCTGCACTCTCCCTCTGAGGGTGGGGCGGGGTGGGCAGGGCGGAAGAGAGAGAGATGATGTTTTTTTACCCCTGAACACTTCAGTGTGTATTTTCTACAAATAAGGAGTTCTCTTTTTTCTTTTTTAATTAATTAATTTATTTATTTATGGCTGTGTTGGGGCTTTGTTACTGTGCAAGGGCTTTCTCTAGTTGTGGCAAGCGGGGGCCTCTCACTATCGCGGCCTCTCTTGTTTTTTTTTTTTTTTTGCGGCCTCTCCTGTTGCGGAGCACAGGCTCCAGACGCGCAGGCTCAGTAATTGTGGCTCACGGGCCCAGTTGCTCTGCGGCATGCGGGATCTTCCCAGACCAGGGCTCGAACCCGTGTCCCCTGCACTGGCAGGCAGATTCTCAACCACTGCACCACCAAGGAGTTCTCTTAAACAACCTCACTACAATTAATATACTGCCGTTATCCAATCTGCAACCTTACTCAGATTCCGGCAGTTCTCCCAATAATGTCCTTTACAGCAAAAGAAAATCTAAAATTCTACGCGGCATTCAACTGTCTTTCCTCTTTAGTCTCTTTTAATCTGGGACGGTTCCTAAGTCTTTGTATTGATATTTCACGGAGTTGATATTTCTAAGAGTAAAGGTCCAGTTATGTTGTACAACGCTCCTCAATTTGGGTTTGTCAGCTGTTTCTTCCTGATCAGATTCAGGTTTTGCACTTCTAGCCCATAGAAGTGAGTACACATAATTTTTAATGATTTCAGTAAGATTCCATTTTACATAGGCATTTCCTGATTGCAGAATCTTGGGCTCTTTTATAATTTTGCTGTAATTGCAAAGTGAAGCTCTTTCTCTTTCTGCCTACCAACTATCCATTGGCCTTTCTCCATTCACTTCTATATTTAAGGATATGATATTAACAACTTGTTCTAAGATGCTGCTGTCAACGTGCAGTCCCACAACTGATAACCGGCCTTGCACACTGGCATATTATAAGATATATTTTAATTTAGGGAGACAAAAAATAATATTGCACTGCCGTTTCAATAAGCTTTGTCTTAAAGTATGGTTACAAACAGCACTGCTCCTCTCATGATTGACCCTGAATACATGTGTTCGTTTGTTCACTTGTTCATTCTTTTGTTTGTGTGTTCCGTCATTCATTCGAAATTTTCAGAGTGTCTGCTTTGTGCTAGTATTCTTCTAGGTGCTGACGTCAAGCTCTCGTGTAAAGAAATAAACATGGTAATACAGATTATTCTAAGGGCTATGAAATACCCTGGTATCAAATAACGAGAGGGGGCGCTCCAGATGGAGCAGGCAAGAGCCTGGTGCTCTGAGACAGACACAGAGGTGCTATGGCTGCAGCTGGGACGCACAGAGGAAAACGGGAGCCTCTCCAGTTCCACCCCATAATACTTATCACGACTATCCTCAAAATGTCTGCAAAACCTGCCCTTTACCAAAAACATGAACCCCCAGATCGACCAAACCCAAATAAGTGTGCCCTTCTCCTTCCTGTTCGTCCTGGTCAGCAGAGTCTGAACTTCAGGGTGCGGCCATTTGTGAATAATAATGAAAGCTTGAAAATGCCCAGAAATTAGATGGAACTTACAAACCATTCTGATGTTGCTCAGCCTTGCAGTTACCTGGACATCAAGGAATCATTAATGAGTCAGGCTGTCTCAACATTAGATTAATGGCCAGTTTTAACAGTGGAAAGGGGACAGATGGCCAGGAAGAGAGAAAGGTGTGTGTGTGTGTCTGTGTGTGTGTGTGTCTGTGTGTGCGTGTGATCTCCTCAAACAACTGGGATGGTGGCTGCAGCCACGAGCAAGGAAAGAAAAGCAACCAGTCTGTGCTGTGCTGTGGCCTGAGGCTGGGCCAGCAGCAAGTCCAGCTCCCCAGGCCCATTCCCTCCTCTGGGTTGTGTCAGAGTGAGTCAAAAGGCAAGAAACTAGAGGATTCTCCCAGGAACTAATCCTGGGAGAAATATACCCCCCACACCCCCAAATAATGCCTATTTAGTGCTTAGGACAACTGGTTTCCATACACTTGGGGAAAAAGCAAACAGATGATACCATCAAAAAATTGTTTTTCTTACATAAAAATTTCGTGAGGTAAAAAATTAGACAATATATATAAAAATATGATCAATAATCATTAGAAAACTCCATTAAATATTGAAAACAATTACATGAACCTACAAGGTGTGTGTGCACATTCATCTTCTTTCACATCTTTCTTTTGAGGAAAAACAGCCCCAAGGCAGTTAATCTGATGTATGAGTAACAAACAGCCTCTTACAATGCCAGGCTCTCAAATCTGAAGTGCACCTAAGGGTTTCTGAGAGCAGAGAAAGGTTTAAAAAAACAACAACTATTAAAAGCATTACTAATATAAACAATACGATTGTATCCTCCACTTGGGGGATGGAGATCCAGGACAATGGAGATGATAAACATTCACCAGGGACACGAACTACCACTTGGTGAACGAAAGATAGCAGATGAGATTCTATTAGGAAGGCTCTTATTATTGAAGACACAACAGAAGCTAAACAGTCAGGTCAGTTCTGGTAATTAAAAGCAGTTGAGTAATTAACAAAAGATTGATAAAGGTGTCAGGATAAAATCATATTTCAACAGAAGATGACATATATGGGAAGGTTTTTATATTTCAACCATTATCCTTCTGTTTTGCATTTTCCTTTTAAAAATATGTAGGAAATAGTGAAATGGCTATCACCTAGTTAGCCCAAATCTGACTTTCTGGAAGCTGTTAGCAGTAGGTGTAAATGAACTAAGGCAAATAATTTAAACTCGCAGCACTAAAGCAAAAGACGTCAACGTGGGCCGTGGTGAGCTGGAGTCTGAAAGTCAGGATCACTAATAGATATCCAGTTGGTGGCTGAAATCTCTATTTTCTGGTTGGTTCTATGTCTCTGCCACAATCTCAAGGAGTAAAAGAAGCCTACAGACCGGTAAGGATTGGCCATAACTAGCACTGGTGGCAGAGCTTTGGCAAAAAAGTCCACTACAGTTTAATAGGTGTGAGCCTTAAACCTAGTGGCATTTTAACCATTTTACTCTTTACAGATATTAAAAAAAAATTTAACCCTAAGTTTAGAAACAGTTAGTTTCAAGGCAAAAAACCCACCCCAAAACCCCAAAACCTTATACACCCAGCCCCTTTCACTGTCCTAACTCATCACAGGCTGAGAATTTCCAGATATCAGTCATGACAATGATGCCTGATGGCTCATTTTACACAGTCCTCTATTTCTCCACCAGGGGGTGAAGTTGGCCAGCATTTGACTGAAAGAGAAAATTATTTTCAAACTTGGGTATCCTTTTGCACAGTGGTAGAAAGACGTTCACATACAAAAAGGGCCTTTCCCCTCCTTTCGCTTCTTCTCAGTACATTTAATCCTGACTGATTAGCAAAGCACTCCAGCCCTTGTGCGGCATGAGAGGGAAGGGACATGATTATGGCTGAGAGCAAGCCAGCACCCATCTGCACAGTCCTGTAGGTTGGCAGGCCCATTCTCCCAAAACTTGAGATCAGAGTTATGGTTTTGCCAAAGCTGATACAAGTTTCAAGGATATTACTTTTTTTTTTTTTCTTAAAGGAGAATTTTCCACCAGGCCTATTTTAGCCAGCTGATGCCTCACACGGGGCTGGCTCCCTCCTGCCCGGCTCCTTTGCAGGGCCTCCCCTCCCAGCAACCACAAAGCCACGGGAGGGCTGAGAGCACCCGCCCTGCCTTCCTGCAGGAACGGTGGGACCTTTCCACCCCAGGGGAGGGTGTCTGGTGGCCAGGAAGAAGCCCAGACAGCAGTTCTTGGCTGGGCCTCCCTCCCCCTCACTCACGGGGTTAGGGGCTCTGGGAGGGAACTCAGGTCTAGCTGGGTCAAGCCACAGCAGAGGACACACACACACAGGGCCAAAGCCTGTTCCTGAGTTCAGAAGCAAATTGGAGTTGTAGCGTCTTGGTGAAGGCAAAATGGGGTGGAGGGAAAGATGTGGAGCGCTGTGCTAGTTCTCCCCGGACCTGGGACAGATCCAGTTTTTTGTGGATCCTGAGCCTTGTACAATTTGGGGGCCTCTTTAAAAAAAGAATGCAAAATTAGGAATGAGCTATAGGACATCAGAAGGAGTCCTTGCCGATGAGAGATCCTGAGGCTTAAGCTTCATAACCGCCATCAGCTCCTTCGTGGGCCCTGGAGTTGAGCATGTGTGGCGGCAGGGGGCTCTCGTAAGCCTTATCCACAAAACGGCAATGGGGGGTTTCTCTAAGGCCACGTGCGTTGGTTCAGTCCCTGCCTCAGGGAGTGGGCTACGGAGCTGGGCAAGGAAGAAGGCAGGAGGTTCGGTTCCGCTTCCTCTTCATCCTGCCCGCACGCGTGGCAGATGCTCCATACACACTTGCTGACCCACCAACTCAAGTGGCCCCACTGCTTGGTCCCCTACCCGTCCCTCCCTTCTGGCTTCCCGGCCACATTTCAAGCTTCCACATCAAGGAAGATTACTGCTGAACTGTCTGTCTGCAGGGGTGAGTAAGTCAGACCCAACCTATGAACAGGTTTCCTGCTCACCTGGATCATTCCTCACCGAAGGTGTCCAGGCACGAGTGACACAAACTTCAGAATCAGCCCAACAAATAATGATGTCATCATCATTCTTCGCAAACCTGGTATTTGGTGCAGCACGAGCACCTGGTCAGTAGGAAGCAAGGGGATAGGAGCTCTGTTGCTCAGGACTGCCCATTGCTCCAAGAGGACCCTAGGGACGAACTGCTCAACGGAGTGCAGGTGTTGCCCCGTGAGAGGAGAAAACCTCCCTGTCAGGAATCCCTGCTCCGCCCTGGCCAGCTCGCCACCCTCCTGACCAAGCCCCGATCTCCAGTTTGGGTCATCTTGTTATAGTCTGGCCCTGTCTTCTCCTCCATGGCCCCTTCCAAGACCTCCCTGGATGCCAGGAAGGTGCCCACCATGCATCTTTATTGCAAGAGCACAAAATAAATTGATGTGAATTTAGAGTATCTAGCTAAATATAGCTACGCTTGCATGTTTCCACGGGACTTGTAAAAATAATATATAAACTCTCCTAATCTAGTGGCAAAATCACTTACTCAAAACTTAAAAGGAAATGAGGCGAAGCCTAAAAAAATGGAAAGCCATTTGGTTTAGTTATATAGCTTACTTTCATATATGCTACAGTTTGGTATTTATAAGCAAACCAGCTGCTAAATGTTTTTTCTTGAACGAAACAGTGAGAACAACTTCTTACATATAAAAGTGTCTTCATGAAGCCATTTATCACAAGGAAAAAAGTGTCCTGCAAATTCTTATCTGTAAAATGGAGCTAATATTGTGATGGGAATATATTATTTAATGGCCACCATTTTTTGGGTGCTTACTACGTGCCAGGCCTGTGCTGAGCATTTCATATAGATTATTTCACTTAATCCTCTCAATAACCCGGTACAGGATTATCCTCCACTTATTAATGTGCAATTTGAGACTTTAAGAGTAAGTGACTTGCTCAACTATTGCGGGAGGATTGACACTTGTTTTCAAGGCTTTAAAAGTTTTTTAGAAATCATCACGACAGTCAAATGCAAACAATGATAATAGCCCATTTATTGAATATATACTATGTGACAGGCCACTGTGCTGAATTCATTACAAGCACTGGTTCCTTTAATACAGCCCTCTTGCAAGGCAACTGTCATTATCCCCATTTAACAGATGACGAAACTGAAGCGCGAAGATGCTAAACCACTCTGCCCAAAGCATCTCAAGCAGCTGAGGAATGGTCTGAACTCCAGTCTCTCTGCTTATACTATGCCACCTCCCTACTGTAAAATGCACACAAATATTAATAGAAAGCTTGTTTTCAGTAACAGCCCGTTAGCTATTTCATATATAGAAATTTTTGAATGGCCCAGTAAAAATCACTATATTCTTTCATGCCAAGAGAAGAAGACAGGTGAGCAGTGCTAGGGGAGATGAATTCTGCCCTCCGGGCCTCTGTCTCCAGCATCATGTGGGGCAGGAGGGAGGGCACAGGAGCGGGGGAGAGAGGGAGGGAGCTGCACCTCACCATCTTTGTAGACAGCATGAAAAGTAACACTAGCATGTAAACCAGGTTCACATCTGGATACATAAGGTTGAGACTTGCCAGGGGAACCAGTCCATGATGGAACGACCCAAAACGCATTTAGCATTTTCTTAGGCCATTGTCCCCAAAGTGACTTCAACTTTAGCTGACCCAAGAGGCTTGCTAGCACATGTCGCTCGCTCATCTGAGACGCTGCCTTCACCATGGGGTGGGGAACATAAACACAGAGTGATCAACTTGTTGTGGGATCCACCGTCACAGTGGCCCAACTTGCACATGACAAAGAAGGTCACCTGGCAGAGAGGCCCAGTTCACGATGCTGGGGAGAAGGCAAACCAACCAGCTGAGTCCAAAGGACACTTAAACATACGAGAAAAACTGCAAAAAAGCAGGGATGGGGTGTCTTTGGAGGGCAGTAGGGCACATTCGGCAAGGCTTGATTTTGGAGAGTTCATCAACTGTGGATGGACCCCTGATCCAGATGCCCCCATGAAGCAAGGCAAATCAGCTCTCAGATCAAGAGAAAGGATACTAGTTAGGGTAATGAGCATGAGAAATGGTGCTTGAGCACAGTTTCCCAATACTAGCTTTCTGCTGGGGTTATGTGCTGTTGGCGTGACAACAAAGAAAACCGGCCCAGAGACAAAGTCAGAGGCTTCCCTGTGGTTTTAGAGAACAGAGTGTTGGTGCAAACCTGGCTGCCACTCGAATCCCTGCAGCCCAGGCAGATTTTCTCAGACGAGCCTCACATGCACACTTCTGATCCCATCAAAGGCAAGGTTACAGGGACTCAGCCTTGGCTTCATGGGAGCAGCATCTTTCCAACGACTCCAAGCATCTGAAAACCGGAATGGGATGCTTCTTGGGAGGGAGGGAGAGAGGGAGGTAGGGAGCTTGCCATGCCTGGACAGTTTTCAAGCACAGGCTAAAGGACCGCTTTTCAGGGTGTTGCAGAGGAGTTCCTCGAACTGGGCCAACAGTTAATATAACAAGATGCTCAAGTGGAAGTTTCCATTGTGGCAACACGATTCAACAGATGGGAAATTCCAAAGCCGGGGCCAGACCACTATATGGAAATTCCTAAGAAGTTGACCTAGCTGGTTCAAAGGTCCATAAGGAGGATATTAACAGGTTCAGGACAGTGGAAAGTGATGGAGGATTTTGTGGGGCAGATTCCTCAGAAATGCTTTGATTCCTGGCCTCCCCAAGGTGGGTGGAGTGGTGGGAGTCCACTTTTCATCTCAAACCTGGAGACAAGAGTTTCAAAAGACAGCACCTGGAGGGCTCCTCGAGTTTGGGGATTGGCATGTGACACCTGCTTGAGGAACCAAAATGTGGGAGGGGAGCTGAAGCAATATAAGGTGACAGTAGAAGAAAGGGTCTGCTTGCCCCCTCCCCTGATGGGGGGTTAAAGGGCACCAGGAATGCCAGCTCTGGTCTCTTTGAAACAGGCTCTACCCACCAGGGCTTCAGACTGAGGATGAGGGAACCCCAAAGAGAGAATCTGTATGGGAACGAGAAGCTGATGGAGGATGGTAGCAACCAGCAGAAGGAGAGGCACTGCCCGAATCCTGGGAGGTCCTGGTGGAATGTGCTGGTGTGGGAGTCCTCAGGACAGCCATGGAAACAGCTAGGAAAGCAAAAGAGAGTCCATTCACCCACCAGCCAGGCTCAGAGAACCCAGTGCCAGGCGCGACAACAGTGGTCAGGTAAGAGCTTTCCTCTCTCTCTGCCTCTCCTGGGCAGGCCTGGAATGGTGGGCAAGATGGAGGGAAGTCTTCTCTTGGAGTAAACACTGACCGTTCACAGACTAAAGTGAGCATTTCCAATTTCCAGAAAGTATGCGGCGTGTGTGTGTGTGTGTGTGTGTGTGTGTGTGTGTATGTGTGTCACTTATAGGGGCCGTAGGACTTTTTGTTACCTAAGAGTAACCAGAAACGTCATAGGCCTGATCAAGTTTTTATCAGGAAATGGGGAAAAACACACCCCAGTGAATCAACTTTAAAGGCATGGTGAGAGACAAGAATAAAGCTGTGTCTTAATTACGTCTCACAAGCTGTGCTGTACAGTGTCCTAGTCACAGCTAACCTTTGCAGCAGTGCCTGTGGGCCAGGCACTGGGACGAGGACTTTACAGACATGACCTCATCCAGGCCCCCAACAGCTCTGTGAGGCAGGTATTATCACCCCTTTGACAGAAAAGGAAACTGTGGCTCAGAGAGGTAAGGCAACTTTCCCAGAGTCACACAGGGAGGTGAGCAGAGTAGTAGCTCGGACTCAACCACAAGTCTGACATTGAACTCTGGACTCTCTTCTCCCAGGTGAGTAGTTTTCAGCAGCCAGTGGTGACCAAAGCAGGATAGGGGCTTGGGATCTTTCCATCCTTCCCTCTAAGGAGTCCCTGAGCTAGAAAAGCAGAGAGCCAAGTTTGAAAACCACTGAACTGCATGATCTCAGCAGTCTCCTCCAACTCTGGGGTTCTAGGATTCTATCATGTGGGGGTTGGGAGTGGAGAGGTGTGGACCCACAAAAGAGGACACGGGGAAGAGGGAAAAGCCAGACTTTGTGTCCTGTGTTCCCAGAGAGGCAGCCGAAGGAGCTGGTTCCAGCAGGTGGTACCATAACAAACCTGAGGTTCAGAGAATTACAGTCACGTGTATAAATATACAGTTCAGACAATGCACATAAAGCACTTAGCACAGGGTGAACACCAGAGTAAAAACATTAGGTAAATGGCAACTACGACTGTGAAAAGTTTACATGTATGCCTAAAACCCTCAACATGCAATTTGATGCCACATACTCAGCCACTGACATCACTGTGTCTGTTCCATAGGGAGCTGTGTTTATCATGGACACTAAACTCTACTCGTTGAGCCAAGAAAAGAAGTGAACACATAAGATTAAGCTAGCCAAATGTAAAACAATTTGAGTAAGTCTGCTCTTAAGCAGTAGGGGGCTAGGGAGTCCTACGAAAAAATCATGGAAGCATGATCCCTTTCTCCAGTAAAAAAAAAAAAAAAGTACATACACAGCATTTTGCAAATAATTAGAGAAGCCCATTCATTGATTCATTCAATGGATTACAGATCCACTGAAGTCTATTCATCGTCTTCAGGTTAATAATCTAGATCCAGGGGACACGACATGAGGTCGTCAGGCCAAAAGCTGCCTACGTGACCCCACAATGGGGTCACCCACACTCCTCCTCTCACTATGCTCACTGTTGCTAGTCTGATCATGATACTAAACTTGGAATAGGTAGTCAATGTAACTGAAGCTGAATCTAATTTTAAACCTTTCAAGTTTAATGGACGCCAAATTAAGAATTTCTAAATCAGTGCACTCTGGTACCTAGAAATTTTAATTGCTTGGCATGCTCTTTCTTTCCTTTCTTCTGGTAACAAAGTTCCTCCTTTTTCCTAGGGACCCTGTGCCATGTGCTTCAGGTACGATTCACCCTCTGTCGAGGAACACATGAACAAGCCCTGGCCAAGCAGATACTGCTTATTGCCTACTGCCTACTTCTAGCCAGGTTGATTCAGGCAAGGAATCCAAACTGGGCCAGACCTCCTTGGTACTGTTGTTAGAACAATGACAAAAGAGGCACTCTCTTTTCTCTGAGAACCACAGCTGTGAAGATGATGGAAGTGTAACGCTGATGGCTACCTCTGCAAGGTACTGAGGGGGAGACTGCCTGAGAATGAAGCTGACAGAGTTAAGCAGAATCAAGAGATGGAGAGAGTGAAGGATAATGGCCTGATGTTTTTTGGAACACCTGGATACACCTATGCCTGAAGTCCATGCCAACACGGACATGTTGGTCATTAAGTCAAGACACTAGTTTAAGTTGGACTTCTGTTACTTGCTACCAAAATAATTCTAACTAAGAAACCTGATCTAAATGAAGACAAAGCCCAAAAGGAAATTCCCATTTATAGGCAGTCCTCGTGGAATTCTGGGCTCCTCTCTGACAATGATCCTTACTGAATTAACTTTTTTTTCATCCTATGCACATTACTTTCATATCACCCTCTGCTCCCTTACCAGTGCTGCCAACCCATCAGACACTACTGCTGCAAAAATTATTAAAGTCACCGACTAGAAGAAGAAAATCACATAAGTGGACAATAGTAGCTCAGTTTATAGTTTGCTGCCATCCAATACATCCTTGGAGTCTACTAATCTTATTCCAGTGAGCTTCTCAAACTGCCCTGGTTCCCTCAAAAGGTACAGAACACTCTGGTATCTAAAATGACGCAGAGCCACAGGGCTCAAAACAGAAGGAGAGATACACGTGGAGCAAGCGAAGTGGGCCACACAGGTCACAGTGGACAGGGTCAGTGTAAATTCTGTGCATCAAAAAGCCACTCTGCAGACTGAGTCAGGGCATAGCACGATTTGGAGTTGGGAGAAATAACTTTCACTGAGTACTTCCCAGGAAGTTGTTCATTATTCTTTTAGAACTGGGATGGTAAGGAGATCTCAACTCGTGTGCCAAGCCTGGGCCATAGCCAAATGTCTGGGCTCAGCATCAAGAGCCATGACGGTCTGTGACATGCATCACACGGGAGGGAGGAGGGATGAATATATATGCTTGTTATTACAGCTGAAAATATTACTTTTTTTTTTTTTTTTTTCCGGTACGCGGGCCTCTCACTGTTGTGGCCTCTCCCGTTGCGGAGCACAGGCTCCGGACGCGCAGGCTCAGCGGCCATGGCTCACGGGCCCAGCTGCTCCACGGCATGTGGGATCTTCCCGGACCAGGGCACGAACCCGCGTCCCCTGCATCGGCAGGCGGACTCTCAACCACTGCCACTAGGGAAGCCCTGAAAATATTACATTTTATACTTGGGTGAAGCAAGGCCAGCAGAGAAATGCACACCTGGCCTGGAAGGATCTTCTTGGGCAGCACTCAGGTGTCACACGTCGTTGGTCTACATGGAGGGTGGTCCTCATCAGTCATTTCTATAGGGATGTTGTTCGCTGCCTTAGGTGGCATCCTCCTCCTGAGCACCCAGGGGGAAATTACTCTAAGTCTCGAAAGAATCACAATCAACCTTGCTTCTTCTGAGTAACTAGAGTGCTTTTATCCTCTAGCCACCAAGAACTCCTAACTGAGCACGTTTTCCTAGTACTGACTGCTCAGAAACTCAGAGGCAAGACCATGGGGGCTGCTAGTGTGCGTACAGGCTCTCACTTAAGAACTGGGGGCCTAACCTAATCTCGGATTTCACCCTACTTTTCCTTCCCCACAAATTTCCTTCCTTCCTTCTTTGTCTGAATCTTAATATATGTGTATTTAAAAGCCACCTCAAAACTCTTTGAAAGAAGACAGGCACATACACTAGATCAACAGCAATGAAAATAATGTACAACGAATCAGACAGTGAACAGAGGACAGTTTTATAAATGCTGCCTGTTGTGATAGCTGTTACAGGGAAGTTCCAAGCAAGCAGCGTGAGCATGTGGTGGGCCTTAGACCAGAGACAGCCCTGGGCCAAACTGTCACGTCAGCAAATGTCTCAGACCACGCCCTCCCGCCCTCCTGCACTCCCCTCCCCCTACTCCATCCTTCCTCAGGCAGTTGGGTGCCCTGTGGTCCATTCCTGCACGTCCCACACCTACTCTCTCCCTAGCACTGTTGGTTGCTCTCCCTTCCCCAACTTCTCCCACCAATCAAAGCAGATCACACTTCTACAGGTCCCTGTACTTGACACTGGCAAGCTGTCAATGGTTGATAGCAGCTCAACCAACTATTTCTCTCAGGAATGAAGAGGGAGAAATCAAAGGACTAAATCACTAATGGTGGAATAGGCTGTAATTATGATACAGATGCAACTGAACAAGGGGATCTTCTCGTAAATTTCAAATAATTCTATGGGAAGCAGTTACCACAGTGCCCAGCATACAGTCGGCATTCAATAAACAGTAGACACTAAATGACTACTGTTGCTGTAATTATTAATCCTTCCACCACTGGATTACTCACTGTCTATTCCTCTATCACTACCATGACTACCACCACAGAGGTAACTGCCCCTTTTGAAACACTGGCTAGCCACCGATCCATAATCAATTAATGTATTTTAATTACATTCTATGGTTTATAAAGCACTTGCGTATACATCATCCTTTTTTTTTTTAAGAGGAGGGAACACTTCTTTTTATTCTTTTTTTAAACAACTTCATTGAGATATAATTCATATACAGTTCACCCATTTTCATGTACAATTCAGTGGTTTTTAGTACATTTACAGGCACTGTGCAACCACTGCCAGAATAAATTTTAGAACATCTTCATCACGCCAAAAAGAAACCCTATACCTTTTAGCTATCCCCCCATGTCCCCCATTTTCACCTCCCAACCCTAAGCAATGAATAATCTACTTCTGTCTCCATGGATTCCCCTATTCTGCATTTTCATATGAATGGAATCATATTATATGTGGACATTTGTAACTGGCTTCTTTCACTTAGCATAATATGTTCAGGGTTTATCCATGTTGTAACATGTATCAGTACTTCATTCCCTTTTACATCATCCTTTTTTATCTTCTTGGCAATCCTCAAGTTAAATGTTATTTCCGTTTTACAGATGAGGATACTGAAGCTCAGAAAGGTCACATTTATAAGGTCCTAGAGCCAAGAAGTAGCAGAGCCAGGACTCAAACCCCAGTCTCATATAAATTTCTTGTTCTTTCCTCAACAAGTGGTTGCCAACTGTGTAGCTATTACATCAGAATCATCTGAGTGCTTCAAGATCCCCAGGGTTCACCTAATGAACGTAGACGGCCCAGTGAAGGGACTGTGAACTTGTATTTCAACAGGTACCTCATGTGATCCTGGGGAGCTGCTGGTGGGTGACCAGGTGCAGGGTCCTGGCTGACTAAGTACCCACTGTCCTCTCGGCCCTGTACTGAGTACTGCAAGGGAGGCACATGGAACCTTCTGCTCTCAAGGCACTGACAAAGCTACTGAGGAGGTAAGACTAGCGAAGCTGAAGAAGGGTGCATGACAGAAGACAGTGTTTGGCTTTGAAGTATTCGGAGCAGAGAAGATCACAGATGGTGGGAAGAGGCAGGGAAGGCCACGTTACAGAGAAGGGAAGATTCTACCGGGCCCTGCAGAATGAGGAGGATTTCCAAGCAGAGAAGGGGTGAGCTGCATGAGGTGTCCTCAGGAGAAACGGTAAACAGGCTAGTCTGGCTAGAGGAAAAGGAATAGTGGGAGCTGAACAAGAGAGGACTGGGCCAGATAATGGAAGTGGAGAAGCCAGAGAGGAGTCTAGGCTGGTGTGGTGGATGACATGGGGGCACTGACAGTTTCTGAGCAAAGGAGGAACTTCCTGAAAGTTGAATTGAAGGAAGACTGGTGTGGCGGTGCTGCGTACCATGAAGCGAGGCTGGGAGCGGAAAGCTGGTATTGGCAAGACCACCCAGGATGCTGCTGAACTGACCGGGATGCCAGGCGGCAGACAGCAAGACCAGGATCCCAGGGTCTGTCGATCAGAACGGGCCGAGGGGACGGGCTATGAGATGGGAGCGTGACCTGAGCCCTCTCACTCTCCAGGCGCTTTTTTCATTCCATCACAGCTGTTTTCGTGAGACCCATAAACACTGTAGGGTGGATTGTGAAAATGGCCGCAAATCTTCCCCTCTCTGTAACCATCCTCCCTGCAATGTGATTCCGCAGCTCGTCTCACCAAGAGGTAGAATCTATTCCTGTACCTCTTGAATCTACACTAGCCACATAGCTTCTTTTAGCCAACAGAATGTGGTGGAAGCAATGTTGTGGCAGTTCTGAGCCTTGGCCTCAAGACGCATCTGCTGTGTCTCTTGGTACCCTGCCCAAATGCCATGTGCACAAGCTCAGGGTAGCCTGCAGGACAGTGAGACACATGTCTTAGTCATTGTCATCACTCCAGCAGACAGCCAGGTGACCCCCAGCCTAGGTGACCTGGACCTGCAGCTGATTGAAGACACATGAATGGTCCTAGCTGAAACCAAAAGAATCACACACCTAGGCCCAGCCCAAATCGCCAACCGACAGAATTATGGGATAAAGAAATGATTGCTATTTTGAGTCAGTGAATGTTGAAGAGGTTTGTTATACAGCAAAAGCTAACTGATACACAATGCAACTAACATTATCGCCACATATCAGGGAGCGGTGTCACCTGAAGCCTCAGAAGCTTTTTCACTTCAGAAGTACATTACTTTCCCAGCTCTAAAGGAAGTTTTCTACCACTACAGAACTCTTATCTCATGACAGTCACATTTAGGTTTAAAGAGAGATGAGAGAAAAAATAGGGCAATAAGAAAGCTAATGTTACATCTATGAGCCAATCTTCATTACAACACACTGCAAGGAACTGTCTGAATTCCTTGGCTGAAGTATCACTTTGTTGTTTTGGATACTGTTTGAAACAAGCAGACTATCAACAGGGGCCTGGAAATAGTTTCAACACACACAAAAAGTTTTTATTTTAATAGTATTTGGCATGCAATCATAGATCTTTTCCCTGATCATGTTCTTAGCAAAAGGACATGGATTGATCTGTTTTTTTAAGGCATGGAAACATCGTCAATCATTTCAGAGGGAAAAAAAAACGTAAATAAATAGACATCTAATCATAGTACTAGTAGAGATGCATCTAACTTAGAAGTGTGAGCATCATTTCAAAAGTGACGTCAAACGGTCACTTTGTTTTAAAAATGAAAGAGCACTTACCAGTAAGACTCTGTGTGGCCCACCGTTACCAGGTTTTTAGGTGATGGAATAAATCTGAAATAGAATGAAACAAGCATTCCGTAAGTAAATCACATTTGGAAAGGGTGTGCCTTCGATCCCAGTGACTGCCATCACACTGAGTATTTATTCTTTTAGATAAAGATTAGCAAAGCTTTTTCTGGCTCCTGATGGAATAGGGAGAGTGTTTTGCCTACATATTTCAACTTCCTGAACAGAGAGCATTCTCTCATCTCCTTCAGGGAGTGTTCAAAGTCTGAGGCCAGTATAACTATAAATGGTAGTGTTTTTGTCCAAACCCCTCCAAGTCAGCGGAAGCCTCCTGGGTTGTTGCTCTTGCTTTGGTCCCTCCACTCCCTTCTGCTAGCACCAAGCCATGACTCCCTTTATGGAACCGATTAAAAAAAGGATGGTCCAGTATAACTTGAAGGGCAATAGGAGAAGTGTACCAGGCTTTTCAATAGTGAGCACCTGATCACAGATAACCACACCTTTTTATTTTACTGATAATGGCGAGCCTAAAGCCCTGCTGTTCAACAGAAATATAACACAAGCCACATATATAACTTTAAATTTTCTAGTGGCCACATTAAAAAAGCAAAAAGAAACAGACGACAATTTTAATATTTATTTAACTGAATTTACTCAGAATATTATCATTTCAACATGCAAACAATATAAAAAATGATTAATGAGACATTTTGCTTTCTTTTTTTTTTGTCATACTAAATCTTCAAGACCCAGTACATTTCAACTCGGGCTAGCAGCAGTCCAAGTAGTCAACAGCCACAGCAGCTGGTGGCTTCCGTATCAGACAGCATGGGCCTAGGGAACCATCCTTGGCCTTCAGGTACTGGCAAGGATCCAAAGTGAGTGAAATGCACATGGAGATTTTGTTTATCTATTTTCCTGCTCTTAGGAATTCATCATTAATTACCACATTCCATGATGTCATTTAGTAGAAATAATAACATAATAATAGGAAGAGATATGGGAACATATGTATATTCATAACTGATTCACTTTGTTGTAAAGCAGAAACTAACACACCATTGTAAAGCAATTATACCCCAATAAAGATGTTAAAAAAAAACATAATAATAGCAAATACTGTATAGTACTTGCTATGTGTTCTCAGCAAGCTCCCATGTTACCTTAATGAACCCTCACAATAACTTCACGAGGTACGTATATTATCATTCCCATTTTGTAATGAGGAAACTGAGGCACAGAGAGGTTAAGTAATTACTCAGTTATAAGATACTGACAGAGCTGGGATTCTAATCTACGTAGCTGGTCTCCAGAGCCCATGCCCTTAGCCACTATACTCTCAATTAAATTTGAACGGGTCAAAATAAGATAATTACTTTCAGTTTTAATTATAACTGTCAAGTGATCCAAGGTTGCTCCCATCATACATGGTCAGATGATAGCACTGATGGCAGATGGAGAATTGATGGGATGTACTAGCAAATTAAATTTAAAATAATTTGGGGTGGGAACACAAAAACCACAGGCAAGCCTGGGGTCAAAAAGACTGTACTGCGTCTAGGGGGCCTTTCTGGATGACCAAGATGGGGGTGCAGGGAGAGGTTAAGGTGGGGTCTTTGGAAAATCGTGTCTTTGTGATTTTTCTGAGGGAAGAGTCTATCACTTTCATCTGATTCTCAAATGAGTCTGTAAGCTAGACATCTCTGTATCTGTCTTAGCAGGGGTAGGGAGTAGAAAGGAATTACATAAACATATCCTTTCACTTTATTAATCTGTGCCCCCCTCCAAAGAAATCATACCCAATGAGCAAAATCAAATCCACACACATGAATTTCCTGCCCAAATGATAGGGAAGGAGGCTGGTGAGGGACATCATTTAGAATCAACAGGCTGTGGGCTGAGGCCACTGGGGGTGCTGCCTCCCAGTCTCCCAAGGCGACCCCTGAACCTGCTGAAAATCCTTCAGTGGCTTCCTCTAGGTGGTAGGATTAAGTCCAAGCTCCTTAGCCCAGTCTCCAAAGCTCCAGTGACCTCGTGCCTGCCCCTCAGGCACTCTCCTGTGGGCACTTGCCCTTTACCCACACAAACCTATTTACAGGTCCCTAAATGCTCCCCCCTCCCCGCCACTCTCACTTCTCTGTACCTTTGCAGATTCTGTTCTTTTTGTCAAGCACGTCTTTTCCCTACAGTATCTGCCTGCCTTCAAGTCTCAATTAAAAAATCAACACTTCTGGGGAGCCTGTGTGAACTCCTTCAGCTGGCTTAGGGGCAACTTCTCTGCAGTAACAGTAGTAAAGTAGTATTCACTCAACTCAACTGATAATTATGTACCACTACTACTGATAATAATAAAAGCTGATTTTCATGGAGCATTTCAAGCGCTTAACGTGCTCCTTTAATCATCTCAGTAACCTTATGAAATGGGTTATTACCACATTTAGCAGGTGAGCAAACTGAGGCATAGAGGTCAAGTCAGTAGCCTAGGGTCACACAGCTTATAAATGGCAGAGCCAGACTGTAAACCCAGACAGCCTGGTTCCAGAGCCTGCACTCTTTTTTTTTTTTTTTTTTAAGTTGACGTAATTTGATTTACAGTGTTGTGTTAGTTGCAGGTGTATAGCAAAGTGATTCAGTTTTCTATACTGTATATATAAAGAATATGCATATATTCTTCTCAGATTCTTTTCCATTATAGGTTATTACAAGATATTGAATATAGTTCTCTATGCTATATAGTACGTCCTTGTTGTTTATTTTATATATAGTGGTATGTATCTGTTAATCTCAAACTCCAAATTTATACCTCCCCTCACTTTCTCTTTGGCAACCATAAATTCGTTTTCTGTGCCAGAGCCTGGACTCTTTAACGCTATACTGGGCCTGACTCCCTCTGTGTCCCACTGCCTTTTACTCTCATTGCCCCTGTACTTCCCTCTGTTAATCCAAGTGGCTCCTGTGTTTCAGTTTTTCATTTACTGGTCTCTCTGTCCACTTGTTTGCAGAATCTCTGGAGGTTGAGAATGTGTCTAACTCATCTTTGTCTTTCCAGGACCTTGCAATGTGTTTGGTATACAGCAGATGCTCCATAAAGGCACACACATGAAAACACTGGCACAGCACTGGAAGGACAGGGGTCAGGGGTACAAACTTGGGCCTAATAAAAACACACCAGGAGAAAGAGTCTCCAGATATGCACTTGAACAAAGCAAGCTCTTTGTTTTTTAATTTTTTAAATGGTTTTTTAAAAATTTATTTTATTTATTTATTTTTGTCTGTGTTGGGTCTTCGTTGCTGCACGCGGGCTTTCTCTAGTTGCGGCAAGCAGGGGCTACTCTTTGTTGCGGTGCGTGGGCCTCTCATTGCAGTGGCTTCTCTCATTGTGGAGCACGGGCTCTAGGCGCATGGGCTTCAGTAGTTGTGGCTCACGGGCTCTAGAGCACAGGCTCAGTAGTTGTGGCACACGAGCTTAGTTGCTCCGCGGCATGTGGGATCTTCCCGGACCAGGGATCGAACCCATATCCCCTGCATTGGCAGGCGGATTCTCAACCACTTGCGCCACCGGGGAAGCCCAACAAAGCAAGCTTTAACTTCATCTTTTAAATTCAGCCTGTGCTGAGGGAATGGTCATTTCCTAGGTCTGTTTAATACCAGAGGAAACAGAAGCAATGCAGGCCAGGGCATGGCTAACTTGATCATACCCCCAACAAGTTCATCAGTTTCATTTTACACTGCACATGGATTTACGTAATAACATGCCTTGGCTGGCCACTATAAAGAAATGCCAGAAAAGACACTTTCCTTTAAAAAATGCAATATTCAAGGAAAAAAGAACAGAAATTGCTATTTCCTAAAGTTTTCTTGGTTTCCAAAAACTGGCTATGAGTATGTTCCAAACATCTTTTTTTTTTTTTTTTTAAAAACAACAGCCTCATGTTGAAAATCTCCTTTTGCTGTTCAGACGTGGTTGTGCCACTTTCTACCCCAGAGTTCCATAAGATGCTTCCTTCCGTCACTACCTACACTTCCCTTGGATGGATATAAAAGTCCTTGTAGGAGGACACTCTCCTCTTTCTCTAACAGCAGGAAAGAAAAAAGCTTCACGATCTAGGACATACATAGACTTCTAGAGAAAAAGAGACCTCCTTCTGGCTCATGTCAGAGATTGCATCAGGACTGCGCCCAGCCCACCTACTCAGACATAAATACAATTAGCCATAATACCCACCCTTCCTACTTGCATCCAGAATATAGAAGAGACCACCAACTTCCCATGGATATGGATGTCAGCATCCTCTCAGATATTAACAACCACATTATAAATCTGCATTTTTGATCTTGCTATCTCATCTCCTTCCACAATGAACAGTAATTTAATTATTCTCGAGAGGTTTGCTGAGTGCAAATTAAGGGACAGGCACAGTTGTAGGTGCTGGAGATACAGCAGTGAATGAGGTAAATAAGGTTCCCGACATAGGGGCCCTTACATTTAATAGGAAACAGGAAATAAACAAGTATACAAAGAAGAAAAATAAGAGAACTTCTAGATAAGTTCTACAAATTCTTTCATACAAGCAGCGAGTGATGCAACCCACTGGAGGGCCTAACAATGTCTCTTTGGCAGCTGAATGGAGGAGTTTCAAAAAGGCAACAGTGAGTGAACGGATCAATGGTGGCCAATTCTGAGGCTACTCAATTGTGCAGGTGAGATATGATGGTACCTTTGCCTAGGATGGTAGCAGTAGAGATGGAGAGAAACAGATGCATTCAGGACAGGTTCTGGAGGTAAAAAAACTAGGACCTGCTGATGAAGTGGATGTGGCCAATGAGGAAAAGGAAGGGGCTGAGATGACACATGGGTTTTGGTTCAAGCAACTGGGTCAATGATGGCTTCCTTGCGGGAGAAACGGGTTGAGAGAGGAAAGAAAATCAAGAACTCTGATTTGACCCTGTTAACTTGGAGACATCCAAGTGGAGATGGCAAAAAAATACTGAGAAGTCTAGAACTGTGTTGTCCAATACTATAGCCGTTAGCACATGTAGGGATTTAAATGTAAATATATACAGTTACAAACTCATTCCCCCAGTGCATGAGCCACATCCAAGTGGTCAGGTGGACACAGAAGCAGCTACTGTCCTGAAGAGCACAGGTGTAGAATGTTTCAATCACCATAAAAAGCTCTATTGGGCAGGACTTGTCTAGAATGAACATGATAACCTGCTAGATTCCTTTCATTATTATAAAGCTTACTGCAATTATAAAATACAAAATGATAGTCCTCGGAGACCTAATTTAGCTTTGAATGGCAAGTGGATTATGATCTGTCTGAACATATTTGTTCCTAGTCTCATTTTAATTCTCTAGAAAATAACACAATACAGGCGCTGGAGGAGAGTGAACACTAGATTTATAAGCCTGGCTTCCAGCTGTCTTCACTGTCAGTGATTTCCAGCAAAATCACTAAACTTCTATGTGCCTCAATTTCCCCACCTACAAAATTGGGAGTGATCGGAATGGATTATATTGAGAAGTATGTTGGAGAATGTTTCCAGCTCTCCAGATGGCTCCACTGTTCTCTCTGGTCAGGTCTATTATGTTTTCACTTGCAAATACTGACATGATGTTATCTCAAATGGCAAAACAGATATAAAAGGGCCTTTGAAACATATAAAGGACCCTACAGTAGGCATAAAAGGCACATGTTCCATAAAGGCAAGACAAAGCAAAAGAAATATGCCCTGTGCCTTGATCCACCACAGAAAGTCGTGTGTTTTGACACGCTGGCAGGGCTACTGACTTGATAAAGTAATGCCATATGGGTTAAAGCATCAAGAATCAAGTGTTGATCCCCAAAGGTAAAAGACAGTAAACAGTCACCAAAATGGTGACATTTTCCTTTATTGTGCAAGGTTTCTGTCCCTGGGAAGGGCACGCCTGGAGCTGGTGAACTGGCCTATTTTAGCCAAATGGTGCCACACCATTTTCCCCACCTTAAGACTATGTCCTGGTCAAAAGAGCTGGTCTGGGCTGTTCGCTGGGAGAAACTCTTCTACCTGGTCACTGTTCTTAATCTTCAGAGAGCTTCTAGTGACTTAAAATTTGTTTTCAATTGAGGAGCTTGGTGGTATATGTCCTCAACTAATTTGTGGATAAGATGGAGAGAAAGTATCCTCATAATGTCAATGCCAGTGAGAAATCTTTAAAAATACACATATATTCCTAGTTTGCCAAACTTTAAGAGAATATAAAGAAGTCAGATTGAACAATTAATTGTGAAATATTACACTCCACATATTTTGTTTCTCCTTTTCTATTGAAAGGGCAATGGCAGTTTTTTGTTGGTTTGTTTCCCCCAATGGCAGTTTTAAAAGGATAGCATTCTTTGGAATGACCCATATTCCCACCATACTAGTGCTACTATTTATTTTTTTCTGTTACCCTCGATAGACATGTGTTATATGACTATGGCCATAGTTTATATGCTATTGGTAGCAAAGGCTTTGGAGTTGGACAGATCTAGGTTTGATGCTGGCTCCTCAGCTGGTGACCTGCAAGTCCTGGGACAATTTACCCCTAAGCCTCAATTTTCTGACATGTAAGGTAGGACTAATATGACTTTTGCACATTGTTGCTCTAAGGATTAAAAAAAGGGAGGACACTAGGATAGAGCCATCAGGAAAAAACCCTATATATGACGCTGTTATTTTCTTTTTCCATTTTACTTTCAATTTCAAATATTTTTTGTGTGTTTCTACACACATTCATAATGACTGTTTAAGGGACCTAAATCTCTGCCCTAATGCTGGATATTTAAATTACTGCCAGTTTTTATTACTATAAATAAGATTACATTGGAAACCTTCATGCTTCAGCGTTTTTCATCCCTTTAACTTATTTCCCTAGCTTCCCTAAATTCCTAACAGTAGAATTAGTAGGTTTTGCTTTTAAAGGGGCTTTTTAATTAATGTATGATAATACCACCAACAAAATAATTGAGAATTTCCGAGACCTTGACATTTTATACATAACATGGTGTTCCTAATACTGCTTTAATGTGTATTTCTAAGATTATTAGTGAGGATGGACATTTTTTCCTGTTTATTAATGGTTTGTTACCTTGAGAAACAATAAGTCTATATTCTTTGCTTATTCGCGTAGCAGGGTCTTGATATTTTCCTTTTGAATTTGCATGAGTTCTTTATAGTGCATGATAATCAAGAGTTAGTATATGTATTTGCTACGAGTATATTACTGATATTTGGCAATTTTAAGATAACCATCTTTTCATTTATACAGTGTTTTAATAATAAACAACAGCCGTATTTTGTATAAACCTCATGAGCTATGACATGGCTTCACGGCAAAATGTTTGGCTTTTGACTGCTTTTCACCCTCCATTTACACCCACTTTGATTTTCCCAGCTACCCTGTGAGTGAGCTGGGGAGAATGACAATCCCCACCTTACAGAGGAGAAAAGTGAGACCCAGACAGGCCAGGTGACTTGCAGAGGGTCCCCGAATCCTGGAGTTGGCCAAGACTGGCCTCAGTCCTTTGCTCTCTGAACCCAAGGCCTCCGCGTGAAAGGAAGGTCACAAGGTAAAAATGAAGAGATGCATTTTGTGCAAAATAGATTATTATACAAAGCACCAATTCCACATTGTTTCTGATTAAAAATCCTTTATATGGAGCATCAGGGCCCTGTGCCTGCTGCACTGGAAGCACTCAAGAAATGTTAGTATGATTTTAGCAAATCCACCGAAACCATGACTCACATAACGGACCACCCTTACGCAGTTCTTATGTAGTTACAATAAGTTAAATAACTTAGACCTAAAGCAAGTGTTGTTTTATTACTATTTTTTTTAACCTAGCTCAAGTACCACTTCTTCCCCCAAATATTCCCTTCCTCTTTGGCTCCATGAAACCACTCCTCTCCTTGAACTGCTACGACCTTTACCACCTTCTACCTGTCATTACAGATGCTTCAGAATGTGTTTCAGCTCTTCTACTGGATGATAAGGTCCCAAGGGTCCATATATTATTTGTGTTTGTATCTCCCAGAGAGCCTAGCACCCTGCTCAGCACACAGGTGGCACTCAGTCAGTGTTTTATGGGGAGATGGGGGAAGAATTTTATATAGCTAAGAGACAATGGTAAAAGCAATTCCAGTTCCGTTAAAATATCATAGGTTGCATGAACTGTGTGCTTTTTGCTACACCACTCCTTATCTTGGCAAGCACACAATCATGGGACAGTTCTAATGCAGTCTTAAGCCAGCAGTCTGCATTAGCTAAACAATACTACACTACATTAACCAGAATGTCCAAAAGCATTTCCAGCCTTGGACACATCTGTACAATTCTGTAGATATATCTGTTATGGTTTTACTTGCAAATTCTGATATAACTCATTCCTCAAAACTTCACTGTGTACACGTACACACACACCACACACACACACACACACACACACACACACACATCCTGGTTCAGCATCTGGAAAATACTCAGATAAAAATATGGAACATCTGTTTCCTAATATCAGGAAATCTCACAGGAAACGATTAATGTCCACTAGGGAGAAAGAAAAATAATCTGGATCACATTATGAAACGAAACATCCAAAATTCACAATTTAATACAGTATAGCCTGCAAATCATCACATCTTCAGAAATGAGGGGAAGATTTCACATTTTATTAAAACTTGAGAGAGTAGAGATATCTTTAGTCATGTATATACAAATAAACATGAAGTTGAAGGCTCTCACCCTACATATATTCTTGGGTCCTATGTCTCCCCACTGATATTTATGCAGTGCTTGGCAGGTGGGTGGCTTACTGCATGTGTGTTTTCATAATGTGCTCAGTGTCTTACAGGGCAAACGAAGACCTAACTAAATTAGATGGTGGTCCCTGGATGAAGAGGCTGGAGCTCTTCTGAGAAAGATCTAGAGTGGCTTATGTCTCCCAAGCAGGACTGCAAAGATAGTCAGGGCCACTGCAAAGCCAAAGCCAATTGTACATAAAGATGGTCTGCTCCTTGGCGGCTCTTCCACTATCCTGATCCTTATAAGCCTCTCTATACCTTTTATGTACCTGGCAATATGGAAGGTTCTGGGGGTATAACAGAGAACAAAACACAGTCCCTCTCTGCAAGGAGCCTACAGTGAGTCATACGGACAACTGATCAGGCAATTACAGCTCCAGAGGCACATAATCTATCGTGCTAAGTACAAGGAGCTCTGAGAGCACAGAGGAGAGGCACCAATACCAGTCTGGGATGATCATGGAAGGCTTCCAGGGGCAAGTGGCATCAAAGCTAAAGTGTGAAGAGTGACCAGGGTTAGCCAGAAGATGAAAGGAGGGAGGCATGAGCGAGGCAGATGGAACAGCTTGTACAAAATGCTGGAGAGGAAGAGAGTACCTGTGTGTGCTCGGGGCTGCAATTTTAAAAGTAAAGAGTTTCAGTGAACATTGGGGTGCATGTATCTTTTCGAATTGGATTAAAATATACACATTAGTATATATAAAATAGATAACCAACAAGGACCTACTGTATAGCACAGGGAACTATACTCAATGTCACGTAAAAACCTATAATGAAAGAGAATGTAAGAAAAGAATATATATATTTATATATATGTATAACTGAATCACTTTGCTGTACACCTGAAACACTGTAAATCAACTATATTTCAATAATTTTTTTTAAAAAATGAGAAAAAAACCTGAAAAATCTTTGAGCATTTCTCAACCCAACTATACATGCCAAGTGACGTGGTAAATTGAAATACTTAAGGACTTCATATGTTAAAAAAAAAAAAAATGAGTAAAGAGTTTCAAATCAGTGAGAAGCCTTATTACCTAAGAGACAGTAGCAGGTAAAACCCAAAGGGGGTAACCACAGTGAGAAACATAAAGACAATAGAAAGAACCCTGGATCTCTAGCATCCTCACGTCAGAAACAGCTGGCAGTGACTCACCCCGAGGGAACAGCCAACGCCTTCTTAGGCAACAGGCCTCTGGAGGAGGGCAAGGAGAGAGACTGCCCGTCAGAGATGATGCTGGTCCCCAATTCCAAGGAAAAACACATAGCCAGCTACCCAACCCCTACTCCTACCCCAGAGAGGAGTAGTGAGTAGGCCTTATCACAACCCCATGCGGAAGAGAGAATCATCCCCATTCTACAGATAAGTTGCTGGTTTTAGAAGACAGTATTTATTGATATTCCTTTCTGTTAACTGACTCTTCTTCTGACTAGAGAAACCAACTCATCTTGGTATGGCTAGGACATTGCAGTTTTAACACTGAAAGTCTCATGTCCCAGGAATCCCCTCAGTGCCGTACAAACCAAGATGGATGGTCACCTACTCAGAGTTCGTATGCCCTAGGTTTTTATATTAGAACCAGTGCAAAGTTAAGTGTGATCTAACTCCCTGGAAGCTAGCCTAGACCTTTTGAGCTTCAGGACCCTCCTGGATATCTTGGGGGCTTGTCTGGGGGTCCTATATCATTTGCAATAATTCGTGCTGAATTATATTTGCAAAGCACAAAGACTAGCTTAGGGCCTAGTGATCACTAGCTGTCATGCTGAAGGGAATCACTCACCGAACACTTACTGAAAACAGTAATCAGCCAAAAGAGGGTCTGAATTTAATTTTTGTGCTTCTTGCTGTTGACTGAGAATTAACCAAATACCTTTCAAATTTAACACTGAAAATCATCCTTAAATAAGTGAATCTACTTACCTATCCAGAGTAGTAAACATATTTTCATATATCTTTGTTAACTAGGGACCATATCCATTGCAATGGCTTACATTCCTACTGGTCAATAGAGAGTTAAGAAAGTTGAGAAGACAAAAATAGTAACACAGTTTCCAATAACTACAGGCCCAATAGGATATTACTTTATGGCAATATTTGACAGGCAGAGGGTAGCTGAAAAATCTTTATAGAATGACCGACGGTAAAAAAAAATTGGGCCATGGAGAACCACAGAAGAGAAAATTACCAGGGCTTGTGGATGGGATGATGGCAGGCCTTGGGCTTTTGCTACAGTGCTGTTGACTCGGGCAGCTGCGGCACACGGTTCTTGTCTGATAAAAGGGAATGTAAGCTCTTCAAGGGCACTCTTTTCCTTGCAACAGGGTAATAAGTAAAACAGCCCCTGTGGCCTGCAGTCAGCAGAAGACGCAGAAAGACTTCAAATTGGCAAAAGCCAAGGGCCCACCGTTAAATCCTGATTCAAAGGCACCCCTGCTCCCACCTCCCACCCCTCAAAGCTCAGTGCTCTTTGTGAGAACTCCTGAAGCAGGAATGGATGAAGATATGACCTTAGACTCTTTTTCTGGCAACAGACAATGATCTCCAACACATTTCTGATTAGTTTTCAAGGAAAAAAGTATTTTTAAGATCCAATCATGTTTGGAAAACAACTATTCAATAGGGTTGAATTTTATTAGCCTCAGAAAACTTAAAAAAAAAAAAAAGAGTAAAATTTAGTAGCATTTATCACCAGGAATATATATTAGAACTATGTTTCCCTCTAAAAAGTCCAGTTTTATGGGAGCATTCTGGGTAACTGAGATTCTGCTTTTATATTGAAAATAATCATTTTGTTCACAAGGCTTAGCTCTCTAATCATATCACTCCTTTCCATGACACACTTTCCGTCAGGCACTGAGACAGAGAGATTCATCACAGAAATATTCAGGTTATGTCCGCTGCCCAGAGTCAGGCAGCATAATGAGGGCAGGATGCAGCAAAGGGCACTGCCCTGAGCCTGAGTCAGAAAAACGAGAGACAGGTTTTATTTTCACTCTGCCAGACCGCTGCTGTGGATGAACATACTTCTGCAGGCCTTGGACTCAGAGGCAGAAGGCAATGAATAGTAGTCCTCAAGTGGCTCCCTCCAAGTCCCACATGTTTACAGGCACTTAGAGCACATGCTATGAAATATATCACCCTGGTTTCGGGACTTGGACTCTACTGGATGGTTCAGTAGAGTCTTTCATTGCAGCTACCCAAACAAGGCTGGGCATGCAGAATCTTCTAAGGATTGTCCATCTTTTTCCTGTATTGTCAAGAAAGAGATGAACAGCTTATACAAACAAACAAACACACAAACAAATCCAACTATGTTCAATATAATCCACTTAATGCCACAATTCAACAAGAAGATAGCGGTACAACCTTCCTGTACTTAAACCTACCACTTGCACTTGCTTCCTGGGTAAAGCCACCTTCGCTGCCTCTATTCTAACATTAGTTTGCACCCCCTCCAGATATTCTCAGGGAACTTCCCGTTTTACATACATTCTGAATGACACAACCTGCTGACCCTTCCTTAGGGAAATATACAAATATATATCCACTGCACCACGAAAAAACAAACAGAACAAACAAACAAAAAACCAACAACCACCACCCAGAGCCAAGAAAAAAAAAAAAAATCTGTCATTCCCCATACCACTGGGAGGATTTTAAAGGCAGCCCAGGGCATTCAGCAATGTTCTAACTGTGAAGCTAGTCATTTCCACGCCCAGCCTTCTCCTTGGACCCTCATGGGTCCATCTGCATGGACAACTTGACTATAAGGTCTTCTGACAGCACAGGCTGTACTTTAAACTTCCATGTATTTGTTTTCCTTCCCACAAGAATGAGTTCTTAATATACCCCAGGCTTCCAATAAATTAAAAAAAACCATCTGTACATGTTTTTAGACAGATGTACATGTTTCTATCTAATTATCTATACCTAAGATGTTCACAGTGGCCTAGCAAAAGAGTAACAGAACAGCTAATTCAGAAATTCAGTTCCTATTTATCTTCTATTGGCAAAGCTGGCTTTTGTTCCTATGAATATGTCTCCCTTAATTCTAGGAACAGCTGTGGATACTGATGATGTAAGACAGTCTTTCTTAACCTTTTAAAACTCACACTCATTTCTGATAACCATAAAGCCTTCCCCTTCCCTTCCCCAACTAGATTTTGATGTGCCCTTCCTCAGTTGTTTTGGCAAACTATGACATGCATTCTCACCCCCTTTCCTCTTCCCTAAATCTACATCTCCATTCCCAGTCTTTTATCTGACTTAACATCTCCCCAGTGATGCCTTATTAGGCATCTGAAACTTGTAACAATGGCCACAGCCAAATTAATAATCTCCTCACACGGCTCCTCCCCTGGGGTTCCTAGTGCTAAAAGTGGGACACCACCATTCATGCCCCTTGTTCAAGGCAAAATCCTCAGTCATCTTTGGCTCCATTTTTACCTACTCTACATCCAGTCAATGTGTCAGCACACTCTGTCAGCCCCACCTCCAAAACATCTCCCCAATTCTATCACATCTCCGCATTCCTCCCCTCCCCGTTTCCTTGTCCAAACTGGCAGCATCTGTCACCTGGAGGACATCAACAGCCTCCACGCTTATCTCTGGGCTTCCCTCTTGCTCCCCGTCAGCAGGGGGCACTCGTGCTCTCAGATGACCTCATTCTTCGCTCAAAACCCTCCAATGGCTTCCCAGCAGGCTTAGCGCACCCACCCTTTGCCTACCTGGCTCTACAGGAACCAGCCTGGGTCACTCTATCTGGCCACACCGACCTCCCCGTCTCCTCAGATATGCCATGACACTGATCCTTCCCGCTGCTGGACTTCTTCTCACAGACACCGCAGGCCTGCACACTCTACGACCTCACTTCCTCTGGGTCTCTGACAAGTGTAATCTCCTCAGAGAGGCCCTGCTCTCTCTTCCCTTACTCCGCTTTGCTTTTCTTCATAGTACTTAACACTCTCTTTTCTATTCTACTGAATTATTAGCCCTGTCCTCCACTGGAATGTAAACCCCGCGAGAAAAGGACGTTGTTTGTTCTCTGCTGTACCCCCAGTGCCCGAGGCGACGCCTGACACAGACGAGGCATTCAATAAAATAATCTTTTTTTTGTTACTGAATAAATGCATATTGTCAACTAACCAGAAGTATTTTGTTGAACTTGATTTTCGGATGTGTTATGAAAATAAATATTTCCCCTTTTCCCAAATGAATCATAAGACATCATTTTTCAACGACCCCCCTGCACACACACGCACTTTTGATTCTGATATGTCTGCCCTCTCTGAAACACCACATCGGGGGTGGGCTAGGGCGTCCCATCCCCTTGAGGGTCAATGGTGTGGTCCCCCAGTTCAACGTACACAAACTCGTGGCTGCACCCTGAGTTTTTACTAAGCATCTGACATGTTTTACACTCTCTTGCCTCTTACTAAAGCCTTAATGTTTTATTGCCTTCAAAAAATGCTCAGAGAATTCAACTCATAAAGCAACTGTCTGCCTTATTTATGGCAGTGGCAGTGTCTCTTTCAGTTAATTCTGCATACGGCTGGCTCAGATTTTAGTGCCAAGTGGTTGGCTAAACTACTTTTGTTGTATGCTTCCAGTCAGCTTGGGCCCAGTGGCCACAGGAAATACTGTGGAATATTAAGAAAACTCTTTGGAAGAGACAGAGGGAAGGAGGAGGCACAGAGCCTTCTTGCCAGGCATCTCCTATACATCTGGGTTTTCCGGTTGCTTCTTCAATATGGGTGTTTTTCAGAAGAACAGTGTTTCCTTCAGGAATGAGCCCCATTTATGATGAGGCACCAAGTGCTCACTGTTAGCTCTGAGGGGTCGGCCATTCTCCCAGCCTCTGGCATTTTCCCAGCGTGGCCTTGAATGCAACCTCACAGAGACCAGTATCTCTCTCTGAATTCCACCTTTCTCTCCTTTCCTTGGCCTCTTAGCAAACCTCAGCTTCAGAGTCTAGTCAACTGGCATTTATCTACTGTGTCTTTTCTCCTTTTCTTAAAGCATCATCTGTCTGGAGCTTTTGTATGTGAGACTTTGAAATTCTTGTATAAAAACAGGATATTATTAATCTCCAGTCATTTGAGAAATAGCACAGTTCAAGGATATGGTCAAATTCTAAGAGTAGAGATAAGATAAATAGAAAGCATTGATCAGTATCAGTTCTGCCCCTTTACCTCCTCAATAAATGAAATGCAATAAATCAAATGCAAGTCTTGGTGAACTTTTATTGACATGTGTGAGTACTTCTTCAAATCTTAAAAGTTTTGATGTCTGCGACATGAAATCCTACTTATTTAGGAATATTTGTTTAGGAATGTAAGTGGTTGGGTGGCTTCTCCAAAAGAGGAAAATGGCAGATATTATCAAGCATTTTGTCATCCGAGTCAAAAGCTCCCACAAAAACACTTTGATATATATATTTTTTAAACCACAAATCTGGATTCCTAGAATGTGTGTGTGTGTGCAATTTAACTCTGGACTTAATCCCACTGTAGTCTTTACATCCCTCTCAGGCTAGGCAAGTGGTTTCCTTTCTTCCTCTGCTCTCTGAGCACTGAACCTGGTCAGAGCCAATGTAAACCACACACTAGTGTACAACCCTCAAATTCCTACACTCTCCTGCAAAGCTTCACTTGTACAACCCTCCTTTCAGAATATCTGCCCCCCTCCCCGCCCCAATACTGTTTTATATTTTCTTCTCTTCACTTAGCTTGGTTGGGAAGTATTTTGTTAACAGTCTTTTTGGCCAGTTTCAGCACAGGGCTTCTGGCAAAAGTCAGGGTTGCAGCATTTCAGAGGCCTAGCACTAACTCCAGAAAATATTTTCCTAGTTTAACTCTTTTACCCCTCTTTGTGTCTGCCACTCAAAAAGGAAGAAGAGAACAAAACAAAAGAAAACAAAACAAAAACCCTGACACACACAACCAAGAGACAAAAACATTTCTACCCAGTTTAAAACCAGCAGAATCATCACACCCCAGTTGGGGGCTTGCAAATCCTGAATCTCCTGGCGCAGATAACACAGTTTTACAAGCAAATCATCTCCATTAAACTTGAACTTTTGCTTTTTTTTTAACCAGTTCACTTATGTGAAAATGAACGTAGCCCTCAACATTTCCCTGCTAAGAGAACCCCAGTTGTTTGGGTGGAGATGCTGTGAGCTCAGGAAAAGTGGGAGCCTTGGCCTAAGGGAGGCTGTGTGCTCTGTCCACGCAGTAAGGCCCGAGGGGACATGTTGTGAGTCTGCTGGGAAAGGATTTTGCCTCCTCACGAAAGACATGAGACATGTGCCAGGTGCCTCCTTGGTTCTCAACTTGGAAACTGGTAGTAAAGCACAGAACTGTGATCACCATCGGTGACCATGAGAAAGCAAGTCTGAATTTCAAAAACAACACAGCAAAGAAGGCAGATCCAATGAATGAAAAGAGCACAGCTCTTCAGTGGCAAATGGCAGAAGTAACTACCTCGTCTACACTTTCTGAATATGTGGAAAATAAACCCCTACTTGTTAGGGCCACAATTAGTCATGTTTTCTTTTCTGTTACTTATAGCCTTGATGTACATGAGATGACTAAAGAGAGGTTTATGGCTTCTAAATTTGGTCCCCACTAACTTAGAAGTGAGAAAATTTGCTTGGCAAACCTCAAGCCAATAGGGCAAATATGACTTGTTATGAATGTACCTATATTATTTAGCACAGAGGCTCTCAGTTTTTATCAATCCAGAGTAATGGCTCCATCCATCCATCCATCCATCCATCCATCCATCCAACCATCCATCCATCCATCCTTTCTTTTTTTCTGCCAACAACCAACTGCTGAGCCTCTATCCAGTGCTGGGCGCTGCACTAGGCACTGGAAATATAAACAATGCCAAAAGACAGAAAATACTATACCCATTTTAGAGATAAGGACATTTGAGTTTCAGCAGCTTTAAATGTTTTCCCCAAAACCACAAGTCTACAAGTGGCAGAGTTCAGAGTCAAATCCGAGACTGTCTGAATTCACAGGCCTTGTGCTTTTCACTCTACCATGCAGCTTTGAACCCAGCCATCACTTTGTTAGCCCAATTTAGAAATAAAACATTGTATTGCTTTTTAATATTCTACAATTTTGATTGTCTCTCACCCCACCATCTGCAGTTAATCTCACATAGTTACACTGTATACTGTATCTAGACCCACCCAGACCAAATACCCGCTTTTCGCCTTGAAGTCTGACACTGTGCTTACAGGATGGCAATGTCACCATGATGACGCCTGCTTCCACAGCACTCATCTTGCATCTGTTGGCCACTGTGCGCACCATCAGTTGGAGACCGTTTCTACCTTGCTCACCAGTGCCTGGTACTCCATTGCACATGACAGGTCCTCCCTACACATCTCCTAATTATAAGAAGAAAAATAAGCCATGCTGTCTCAGGAACTCCTGAGTGCCAGTTCTTAGGACTCTTAGTTTAATGAGCTGATATCACTTCCAAGACCTTGCCAGAGAGTGCCATTCCAGAAGGTACATAATAAGTCGTTGACTAAGCAATCTGCACACTGTTTATAGCAAGTATGTTCCTCACTGTGGAATGCTGGCAACAACCCAAATGTCTAGTATTTGGATACAAAGGTAAACCCACGGCTACTTATCAGTAGAGGAGATCATTTTACTGCCATCCCAAGGAGAAAGAGGTGGAGTGTAAGGACACAAGAAAAGGGCGACATCAACCAAGGTTAGATGCAAAAGTAGACCAACAAAGAAGAAGTACATACTGACCCAACTATGCAAAAATACGCACGTTGGGAAAACTGGCACTAGGATGTGAGGACTTAAGCGTCCAAGGAAGATTCAGAATTTAATAAAACCACTCACAATTGGCTCTTCTATTTTATCTCCACAGCCCTTCTTAAGATCCATATTACAGAATTCTTACAAAATGCATGTTCACAATTTAACACGTGACCAATTTTGAAAAACATGCCTTCTGGGTTCCTATCATGAAAATGAATGCCCTAGTGATAAAAGACACCCATTTATTTGCCAGTTTAAACATATTCATTGTTCTCGGTGCCTGAAGGCCACATGATAATGTTCTGTGTGTATGTGCGTGAAAAGCATAATACATGACTCTTTCCAAACTGTACATTCAGATAACCCAGCCTTTGCTTTGCAGGGGCAGCCCTTCTTTGCTGAGACTGGCACACTCAGGATGCTTTCTGCTTGAGGCCTGGATTGCTATACCTTTCCTCTGGCTAACTCTGGCTTGTTCAAGAATTTCTAAACTTGGGTACACTTCCCTCAATAACAGTAATAACAATGGGTACCATTTACTGAACATTTTAGTATGTACCAGGCACACTTGTAAGCACTTTCCTGTGAGCCCCATTTGAATTCAATCTTGGTTTCTACTATAACCCCAAGCACAGAGTATATGACATATAGCAGATACTCAATAAATACCTGTTTACCAGTTGAGTTACACTTTAGTTCATTTAACTCTTATGTCCACACTAAGAAGGAGGTATTATAATTATCAACTTTTTATAGATGGGATGCAGAGAAGTCAATTGCTTAGTAGCTAACATTTTGCTAAGGTTAATAAAGTGAAATAGTTAGCTTCCTGCCTCAGCTCACCCCAACTCAAAAGCCAGCTCATTCTAACTTGGAATATCACACTTTTTTTTTTTGCGGTATGCGGGCCTTTCACTGTTGTGGCCTCTCCTGTTGTGGAGTACAGGCTCCAGACGCGCAGGCTCAGCGGCCATGGCTCACGGGCTCAGCCGCTCTGCGGCATGTGGGATCTTCCCGGACCGGGGCACGAACCCGTGTGCCCTGCATCAGCAGGCGGACTCTCAACCACTGCGCCACCGGGGAAGCCTGGAATATCACACTTTTGTGAGTTAAAAACTAACTGGCAAAACACAAAAAGTCATGCTCACCAGAATCATCTCTAAGATTCTTTTTCTACTCATCTCCAGCTTGTCCTTCCATTAAAATACAGGCCCTTGAAAGGCAGGGACCCCCTACCCTTTCAACCTCACTAGAAGGATGAAATGCTCTCCTAAGATGTCACCGCATACAAGAGGAGCACGTAGATAGAGGAAGGTGGTCCTGCCGCTTGCTGAGCGCTTAAATTCATAAGCACAGTTGAGTCAGGCAGCGCAAAACCATTAATTAAATTGACTGTGAAAAACAACAACAACAACTCAAGTATGCATAACACAAAAATAAAACGTTAACATTTCACGCCTGAAATCTCAAGGAGCCCAACCGGGAGGAGGCGGCTTCGGGCGAAGGACCCCTTGCTGTCATCGTTCTGCCTTTTGGAAAATCCCCAATTGGCTGTATTCAAATGATTCCCCATTAAACTTTTCATACTTTTCCTGAAGAAGTTCTTACCTAGAAAATGGGGTGGGAGGTGGAAAAGAGAAGGATCAGCCCCGTTCCAGTCAACGTGGGTGCTGTCTCTGGAATGTTCCTCACGTGGCCACAAGGCTTTTGAACAAGAAAACCAGTCCCTCAGAACCAAGACCTTTCCCGGGTGACCGGACAGGCCAGGCTCTTCAAGTTCTATTGAGAGCAGGGCTGAGGCGACCAGCACGTCCACGGACACTATAGGGTTACCGCAATGGCACTGAAACCAGGGTCCCTGACTCAAATGCTCTCTCCTCAGACCCTTCCCCAGTCACCAGGCCAGTCTAATCTTCCCCCACTTCCATTTTTAGTCCTCTGTTCAAGAACCTACAGGAGGTCCCTCTCACCTTCTGCCTCAGTCTGCCCTCCTCTGGTGCTTTCCAGTGCTGTCTGCATGAGGCCACTTGAGCTAACCAGCTTGAACTAACCAACCAATCTCTTCCTTACTCTACTTTGGGGACCTCCCCTGCCATCCTCTTCCTCTCTTCACACATGCCTCTCGGTCATGCTGGTGCCCCAGCCCGGAATGCCCTCTGTCCACTCAAGTCCTGTCAGGCCCTGCTGACGCCATTTCCTCTAAGGCGTCTCCCCTACCCCACCACTCCGACTGACTTCCAATCACCTGCGTATACGTTAAGCTCTGCTGCGGAAAGGAACAGACTCCCTCCGGTGACCTCACATATTAGAGGTTTACTGTAAAGATGTACAAAACAATAAGGACCATGGTGACAGGCCTCCCTGAGACCAAAAAAAAAAAAAAAAAAAAGCAGTTCAAGAATTGAGAGGACCCAGGGCAGCTTTCGGGGCTGAATTCCCTGGTCTCCCATTGACAGCAGCAATTTTGGGATCCCCCAGACTGATGACTCAGCCTTTTTTTCCTCTGCTTGGATTGATCCTGCCGTGCCCCTTAGGTCTCCCCTCTGCTTCTGCTCCCTCATAGTTTCTGCTGACTCAGAGCTGGTGATGCGGCTTCTGTGACTGTCTTCCCAGCCACAGGTTAGAGTACCAACTGCCAACTCTCCCAGTCCTATGTGTCTTTCATTCACAAATTCTTATAAAGAACCCAACTGGGCACATGGTGCCTTTAAACTGGGCTGAGATTTTCACAGCAGACCAGAATGCTTGTTAGACTGGCTGCCTTACGATCAGGGCCTCTTCCTGACCCAATCATCTGAGGCTAATAAGGAAGAAGGGCTGGGGGAGAAGAAGTCATACTAGTTAGAAACATGGCCACCCATTTTTAACTAATAGTCTGGGCTGCTTCCCTCAGCCGAAACTGGAATTTTTAGAAGGAGCTGTAGGCATGGCAGACACATTTATTAGTCTCTTGGGTGAACTGCTTTTCTTCACATCTCTAATGTACTTATATTAACATGCATTCCAGGCATGGTATGGATGACAGAGCACCGTATACTAGTCTTTAATCATTTCATGCCTATTTGAAGTGATTTTGTACCTAGTTAGATCGTGCCAGAAAACCCAGAACCACGGTGATATTCGTAGATAAATTTCATTGTAGGAGGGATTTAAGTTTTCACTGATGTATGCCAGCGACTAGAACTATTCTAATTCAGCAGCTCTCGAAACTGTTTGGTTTCAGGATCCCTTTACAGTCTTCAAAACTGAGGATCACAAAGGGCTTTTGAGTGAGCCACAACTACTAAGCCTGTGTGCCACAACTACTGAGCCTGTGCACCACAACTACGGAAGCCCACGTGCCTAGAGCCCGTGCTCTGCAACAATAGAAGCCACCGCAATGAGAAGCCCGCGCACCGCAATGAAGAGTAGCCCCTGCTCACCACAACTAGAGAAATGCCGCACACAGCAACAAAGACCCAACGCAGCCAAAAATAAAAATAAAAAACCAAAGGGCTTTTGTTTATTTGTCTTACTCTATCGATACACACACACACACACACACACATACACTACTGGAAATTAAAACGGAAATTTTGAAAATATTTATTAATGGACCAAAAATATAACAATGATAAATCCATTAGATCCTAACAAAAACAGTACTTTATGAAAAACAACTATGTTTTCCAAAATAAAAGAAGATATAGTGAGAAGTGTAGAGCTGTTTTACCTTTTTGTAAATCTCTTTAATGTCATGTCTGTGCAAATCTAATAGAAGACAGCTGGATTCTCATTTCTGCCTTTAAGCCCAATCTGTTGTGATATGTTGTATTGGTTGTAGTATATGAAGAAAGTCTGGCCTCACATGGATATAGATGGAGAGCCTTTTCAGGTAATGGTGGATGTTTCTGACTACACCAAGACTTACACAAGTGATGATTTCTTAAAGGTTAGCCGAAACCCTTTCAATGAACTTTTCATGTTCTGCTGTATTAAAATTGCTTAGTCCATCTTGCATTTGAATAGACCTTTATACAGGGCTTGTAACATCACACACTGGACTTTGAAAAACATCAGTTTACTGAGTTATGCAGGTTTTCCATATCTTGACACATTTCATCACACAATACCAAGAAAAAATACTCGTTAACATTACCACAGATCTCATTCGGGAAGTCGTTAAGTATACTTTCTTAAAAGTATGTTTGAGAAGTTGTCAAGCTCATGGGGGCAGACACAAGTTTTCCAAAAATCCTAAATTTTTCTTGAAAGCTAGAATTTTATCACTGGCAACAAACACTGCCAGTCATTTTTCTTGAAGTGACAAGCTGACTTTGTTCTTTTTTTGAGAAAACATCTGCCAAATATTCAAGTCTAGATAGCCATAGTTTGTCAGACATTCTTTCAAACAAGCGGCTAGTTCAGCTTATAACTCAAATAATTGCACAAGTGTTTTTTCTTGAGACAATCATCACACTTTAGTTTTAGCAGAAGAGCTTTATTTTCCCTTCTGTGTCACACAGAATCTTAAAAAGATGCATTCAAGTGTTGAGACTTAATAAACATAATAATTTGTATTGCTTCGAGGACATTCTTCAGTGAAAATGGCATTTTGTTTTGTTTCTTTATTGTGGGTGTGTAGTGGTGAGGAATATGGGTTCTAATACAGTTTGGTGCCACTGTCTTGATTAATAATTAGGCACAAGGAGTCTTAGCCTCCACTGCTTTTGCAGCATTATTTCAAAAGTCAATACAATTAAAAAAGTCAAATATCATCTTAATACTATAAAAAGAAATCTGACCTTGTGGACTCCCTGAAAGATTCTTGAGCCCCTCAGGGTCTGTGGACCACCTTGGAAAACACCGTTCTAAAAACTGTTTGATAAATATTCTTGAATCCATCAATGAATGAATAAAAACTTCATATTAAGCAGGGAGGTTCTAGAAAGGTTTACTGGATAAGATACCTTTTCAGTTGGGCAATCAAGACCACATAGGAGGTTTAAAGGTTGGGAGGAGTACAAGCAAAGATTCAGAGCTAGATATGTGCAGGGAACCTTCCTGGAACAGAAGCAGAAGAAAATACAACTTCAGATGACCAGCACATCCCATGTAGCAAAGCATGTTCACGCCCGTCATGTCTGTCAACTCCCACAACAGCCCAGTGAGATTAAGTGTCATCGTCCTTGTTCAGATGAGGAAACTGAGGTCAGTCTGGAAGCTCTCTGAAGGCAGAAACCATGTATGTTTTCTTCACTAATAATACTCAAAACCCACACAGTGACCAGCACATCAAAGGCACACAATACATATTCACTGAATAAACAAACGAATGAGGCTCAGGGAAATGAACTGTCTGCTCAGGATCACACATCTGGAAAGTGGTGGCTCCAGGACTGAACCCAGGTCTTCTGGCACCAAACTCCACGTTGTTCTCGCCATACCCTGATGCCTTTAAAGTGATAAAAACCAGGGCCATGCTGCTGTGGGGAGCTTGGATGTCAGTACTAGTGGTTTATGAACTGAGGGATTTTTAGTAAAGGATTTACATGATCACATTTGTGCTGTAGAGGATCAAACCCAGCGGGATCTGGGAAGGCTTGGAGTGGAGAGGGACAGGAGGAGAGACACATTAGGATTCTTTCAGTGGTCTACGTGAAAAGCATGACCTAATTCTGACACTTAACTGTGTGAATTTGGAAAGTTACTCTTCCTGTTTGATCCTTACCTTCCTTATCTGCAGAATGGAATAATATTGGGTTGGCCAAAAAGTTCGTTCGGTTTTTTCCATGACGTGTTCCAAGCAAACTTTTTGGCCAACCCAATAATAATATATAATTTCATAGAGCGATCTTGAGTGTTAAATGAAAAAGAAGCACACAAAGCAACACCACAGTTCTTGGCTCCATATTAGCTACAAAAAAAGAAAAAAAAAGAAGGAAGGGTGAGAGGGAGGGAGGGTGGGTGCAGGAAAAGAAGGAAGAAGGGGAAAAAGGCGGGGGGGGGGGGGAGGAAAGGAAGGGGAAGAAAAAACAGGGAGGAGAAGGAATTATCTGTTGAATGCCCAAGTGAACGTGGGCAGTGCCAGAGGGAGAGAGAATCTATTAAGCCCTGCTTGTGGTTTCTTAAGACAATAATAAGAGAGAATAAGAAAGAAGATCATTCTAAGGTTTCAAGCCTGGGGGACCATAAGAATGAGCTGATAGGCACGTACCACAGGGCATCCAAGTGGAGGTGCCAAGGAGGCTGGCTCTGTGGACGCCGAAGGGTCAGACTTCCAACAAAGATGCAGACAGTCAGGGAAGGGCAGAGTAAAGGATCGATTAATGTCTATGGGACATGCGGCTCGGTAAATCAGGGCAAACGGGAAAAAAGGAGAAAACCAGATCAGAGACACAAAAAGGAAGCACCTGCTTTAAACCACACATCAGCTCCCAACCCTTGTCTGCAAGGCACATTTAGGCTCTCCCGTCTCCAGCCCGCCACTCCCGCTCCGTCAAACCTGACCTTTGACGCGTTCACAACACCAGACTTCTCATACACTGTCCTCTGTCTGAAAGGCATTCACTGCTCTTCCCCAGAAGCATAGTTTCTCGAAGAGCGGTACTTGTGATTTTTAAGGTCATATGTTAATATTACGGCAAAACAAAACAATTATTGAGAGCAGTGTTCACAGTGGTACCTTTGAAGTTCTGGTTCCCTCATCACCCTCTGGGTTAGTCCTGCCTCTCTCCGCCCTGCTGCTCTGTCCTCTGAGCCCCACCACACACTTGCCTCTCCTGGCTCGTTTCCTAGGTTTGCTGGACCTTGTTCCTTCTGCCTACCACTCTTCTGCTGTAGTAGAAAAAGGTGTGTCTCTTCCCCAAGATGTGACCCTGTCCTGGAAGTCTCAGATGCTCAGTCCCGCTCACTTGGCTGAGTGGGCCAGGAAAACAGAGAAGGTCCCATTAGAGGAGGCGCAGGCAGAGGACGGGATACCACAGGCCAGAGGTGTGGGGAGAGACCAAGGATGGCAGGTCCAGAGGAAGCTAGTGGGTTTCACAAGTAGAAGACTATTAGGGATCTAAAGCACGCACTCTCATCGGAAGGGGTAGTGCTCACTCCCCCTCCCCAATGCGGGTGCAAACTGGCTCCTGGGGGGGAGTAAAAAATTCTTAATATGACGATGGTTTGTGGCCCTCTAAAGCTCAACCCTACATAATAAAATGTGTGTTCCTTAATATTTAATTTAATTAAACCAATGAACTTAAACTTATTTTACTTTCTCCTATGGGGTGATAATGAAAAAAGGTTGGGAAGCACTGATCTAGAAGGTGATTCAGTGAAAGGGGTGAGAGGAGAGCACCCTGTAAGGACTGAAGGCAGAAGGGAACGGTGGAGGAAACTGCAGTGATAATGCCCTTTTGCTCCTTCCCTTCGTGGGTAAGCCTCTTGATCTATAACCACAGAGTACTTAAACACGTCAGGCCCTGCAGGAAGTACTGTACCTGTAGTGTTTTACTTTTATCTTCACAACAGCCTTCTGAAGTTATGTTCCCTTTTTAAAGATGCTTAGAGAATGTAGGTAGCTTATCCAAGGACCCATGAGTGGTCAGTGGTAAACGATGCAAGTTTAGCCCTTAGCCCAGGTTGGACACATCGTAACTATGAGCAGAGCTGGCAGGACTGGACACATCTGTGCGGAGAGGGGAAGAAGTGTCTGCTACATGGTGAGTGTACCAAAAAAAATGTTATTTGAATTAGACAGTGAAGAAGCGAAAACGCAATTGGGAGAGGAGACAGCTGATGGGGAAGGAATCCAGGCGACTGGACGTGACAGCCTCCAGCAGCAGAGCAGGGCAGTAGGAAGGAAGCGCAGAAAGCGGGTTCAGGGCTGGGGGAGGTGATGGGGCAGGGCCTGGGGGGCAGAAGGAGTGGACAAATCCTGTCCTCACTGGGGCCGGCAGCTGAGGGCAGACTGCACGAGTCCCTGGCGGAATCAATTCACGCCACTGCATTACTCCGCAGCCATCTTCTCGAATGAGAATCTGTTCATATTATGTCTCCCTCCTCTCTCCCCAAGGCCCAGATTTAGAAAAGGTAACCGGACACCTTGCTTTAGTGAAATAATTCCCAATCTTTTCTAGATGACTTCTTGCCATCAGAAACAAGAAACAAAACAACTTCCCAGGCCCTTAGTAATAGTAGCTGTCGTTCCAGGGTCCATTGTGTGAGAAAATGCTCGCTCCACGTTAACTGTGTCCAGCTGAGACACTTAATATGACTTCACAGTGCCTTTATCACAAAAATGCATGTGTACAACAGACATCCAATATGTGAGACATTCAGTCTGCAGGCCATGCAGACTGGATCTGCAAACCCCATCCCCATCTTGGACCACAGGTTGGGAACAAGTGGTCTACAAGAAAGGCACGTGACATCCTAGATGGGGAAGGGGTCTGGCATTACCCAGACCTCCGTTCAAATTCCAGCTCTCCGATGCCCAGCAATTTAATGATGGGTAAGTTATTGAAACTTCAGTTTGCAATGCCTTGGTTTTCACCTTTGTAAAATGGGGATAGTCATATAAGGTTCTTAGCTTCAAATGGGACTGAATTTATCACATGTAACACAGTACCTGACACAGAAAAGGTAGTTATTATGATTACGTCAGTTCTCTACAATCAATTAGTGGTTCAGTTTTCAAAGTGTGGTCCCTGGACCAGCAGCATCAGCATCGACTGGCAACTGGTTAGAAATGCAATTTTCAATGCAGACGCACTGACTCACAGTACTACGTGTTTTAACAAGTCCTCCAGGTGACTCTGGTGCTAAAATTTGAGAAACACTGCTCTACAGTACTGGTTTTCAACTTAAAAAAAGATAAGCCGAGGAATCCCTTCTACAAAAGGTTCTTCAGCAGGTTGATTTGTGAAATATGAATATTTTTAAAAATTTATTTTTATGTATTAATTTTGTATTAATTTTTGACTACATTGGGTCTTCGTTGCTGCGTGCGGGTTTTCTCTAGTTGTGGCGAGCGGGGGCTACTCTTCATTGCGGTGTGTGGGCTTCTCATTGTGGTGGCTTCTCTTGTTGTGGAGCACGGGCTCTAGGCATGCGGGCTTCAGTAGCTGTGGCACACGGGCTCCGTAGTTGTGACTCACGGGCTCTAGAGCACAGGCTCAGTAGTTGTGGCACACGGGCTTAGTTGCTCCGTGGCATGTGGGATCTTCCCAGACCAGGGCTCGAACCCGTGTCCCCTGCATTGGCAGGCGGATTCTTAACCACTGTACCACCAGGGAAACCCCAAATATGAATATTTGAGACAGCTCTGAAGGTTCTGGGTAGGGAGAGCTCCGACAAGTACCCTCAGATCCTGCCTCATTCCCCACAGCCATCCCGAGCGACCTCAGGGGCGGGAAACAGGGGTCTCTGGCTTAGTTACAGACGCTACAATTTTGGGTGGCACCACTGAAAGAATTAAAAGACAACACAACACTAAACCATTCAACCATAATCACAAGGCACACCCAGCTGCAGTAAAATAATGCTTCCCGGGGTTTCCACGGCATCTGCAGCTAAGCCACTTCGCCCTGGGTCACCCTCCCAGAGTCACCCTCCAACACCGACCGCATTGCTGGCCCTACCCGGCTGTCTCACGTGCTTGGGGGCAAACTTCCCACGATTGCCAACCTAGCCGTCTTTCTTTGGCCCCAGCTTCATGTTTCACTGCCTGCTACTCAGAGCAAGTTTTACTCTACTCACAGCAGGCTAGAAGACCTACTTATTCTGTGGTAGCAAAAGTACATTTTATGCCTTGCTCAAAATTTGGTGGCACACTTCTGAAGAGACTCGAGGCCCACCAGTGAGCTGTGGGCGTGCCAGTGGCGAATCACCACCTGGGAACAAGGTTTGAGAACCACTGATGGAGAGGCTATCACTAAGGAGCCCTGAGAGGGTTTTATCTGTTTACTGACGATTATATTCCACACGGGGCTTACGTAGACTGCCGTGAGAAAAGGAGCACAAGGAAGAGAAGCCGAGAGGGGAGCCACAGTTCCCAAGAGAGGGGATCCACTTTGTTTTCTCAGATGAAACAGCTGACTATGCAGAGATAGATGAAGGAATGCCACGTTAAGCAAGATTATTAGGAAAAACTAGCACCCACTGATCAAATCAGTCATCTGTCATCAGGACAATGTCTCCCAGCTTGTATTTCATAGGGGTTGCGTGGTATTTGTCTCCACTCTGGCCATGAGGATCACCTCAACACAGTAAGTTCATCACCTGCGGCACCTTAGAGAAAAGAAAACCCACCCACGACTTGTGTCAAAGCCAAAAATATTTCCAGACACCAAAGACCATTTTTAAAAGAAAGCTTTCAAAGGGATTTCTTCTCACTGATTTCCTACTCTAAGACTCTCCCGATATTACTGAGATGAGGGAGCAGCTAACTTCAGGTGACAGATGAGGAAACTGAGGCAGAGGTAGGCTAAGCACCCTTCCAAAGGTCACACTGCTGATCAGTGGAGAGCCATGTCTGCACACAATGAGACTTTGGAGGGAGATACAATCCAACCCACTACTTCACAGAGGAGCCACCTCTCATCCAGAAAGAGGGGGTGACTGGCGAAGGCTGACTCTCCGGGGTTGGCACAAGACCAAGTGTACCTGAGCCACTGGAAAGGTGAGCCTCTCGCCCTGTGAGAATAAGGTAGGAGGTGAGGACAGGCCTTTTTCTCCTTCTCAATGTCTCCAAAGCTGGACTGTCCGAAATGGTTGTCACTAGCCATATGCAGCTATAAACATTTGAATTTTAATTAATTAAAATTAAATAAAGCAAAAAAAAATACAACTCGGTTTCACTAGTTACATTTCAAGTGCTCAGGGGCCACTTGCGGCCGGTGGCTACCATCCTGGACAGACTGAACATTTCCATCCTGCAGAAAGTCCTACTGCACAGAGCTGCTCTAAAGACACACTTATGACAGGTGTGTAGTTGGGTAGACCAGGCAGCTGGACCTGGAGCCAAGAGTCCCGGGGGGTGCCACCAATTAGTTCTACAAACTCAGGCCAATCTCTGGCCCTCAATTTCCTCATTTGTAAAAAGCAGGAGTTGGGCTCCACGATCACCATGGCCCATTTGCACTGTAACCTTCCTTAATTCTGTACCAAAAACTCCCGATGGTAGGCTCCTAACTCTCCCCACTCTTCTTCCCTAGGACCTCCTGGCTGACCCTTTATCAAATTAGAGCAAGAGAACAGTGGACCTGGACTTAACTGTTTCTTGTAGAAGCACAGTCACTGAATGAGAATTAAATAACATCCTTCTAATTACTTCAAGGGTTAACAGGAGAAATGGCCACAAGAACAGTCTCTCCAAATGTTCCCCAGGAATAACTGCTGAAGATACTCAGGAATCTATCTCCAGTGTTCCTCACGTGAGGACCTACATGACAAATCTGTTGGCGTTTAGGGCCAGAAAAAAAGCATATTTCTCCAGAAAACATTTCATTTCACCACAGAATGAAAACTACATTGTTCACTCCGACTTGGGGTGAGCTGGTGGCGAGGTATTGGTTTCTCAGAGGAACAGATGATGGGGGCCCTTCCGCCCAGCACCTGCATCAATGACGTCTCTTGCACAGAGGTCCTGATAGCTTCCGGCTGTCGCTCTGCCCCACTGACTGTACAGTTTCAACAGAGGTCGCATCTAACACTTTTTGAAAGTACAGCTGGAATTACAACACATTTAAAAAATAAATAGCTTGATGATCTTCCCACTATACTGTATTGTAGAAATACAAATTTGGAGTACTGTGAGAATTAAAAACATGGACTTCAAATCATCGGGCTGAACAGAATTACCTATTCTAGCAGGATTCTCAAAAGGCTGGCCTGGAAGAACTTTAACATCCGCCTCCCTACCACTGTCTCCATCAGACCTTCCAATTAGATTAAACTCCAATTAATTAAAAGAACAATGGCAAACATTCATTGGGCGTCTAGTTTACTCAGTGTCAGGCACAGTTCTATGCACTTTATATATTATTCACTTACTTACGCCTCACAATAACCCCAGGAAGAAGGTGCAATAACCTCTCCACCTTCCAGGAGAGGAAACTGAGGCACTGAAAGGTGAAGTAACTTGTTTAAGGTCACACAGTAGCAAGTGGCAGAACTGGGATTAGTCTCTGCCAGCCAGGCTCCCCCTCTCTGCCACTGCAGGAACCCTTTTTTCAATATGGACAGAAAACACTGTCTCACTTTATAAAGTATAAATTTTAAAACATCTTTAGAAAACATTAGAAAAACATGCAAAGTAAAAAAAAAAAAAACAACATCGTTCTTGTTTAGCAAACACAACTTCCAGATTTGTCCCCTCATACCCCTTGTAGCCTGCCAGCCCTGAGCCTTTCCTGTTTAGAAATTCTGGAGAACGCCAACACTTTAATTCTGTCAATTTTCCAACATTTACTCTAAACTTCCTCAGCATTGTTTTCTGGTGAAATAACCAAAACGCACGCATTCAATGCAACCGTCAACCAAAAGCTTATTAACAATCAGCAAAGCTGTTCCTACCTATTACAGCGCCATATTTAACAAGGGCAAGTCACAGATAATAAAAAGACAATCGAGCTGAGAACTGATAATTCCAGTCTTTGCAGCTGTCATGAGTCAGTTTAAAAACAAATTCACATGAGTGATTGCTGGGCTCTTTATAAACATGGTACCTGCCAGGAAGCAGTTCCACTTTCTCTTCTCTGGACTTTCTGTCCTCCCATAGATGCTGACTCTGTTAAGCCTCAGGTTTTACAATGCTTTTATGCACTTCTACGTTTTATATGCTTCTCAGGACAATCTTCTGTGGACGATAAAAGAAAAGTCTCTGAAAGGTACTAGAAAATGAACACTTAAGGAGTTAAGTGCGTTTTTTGTTGTTGCTTTTTTTTTTTTTTTTTTTAGTACCAGAGATCAGCATGGTATAGTCTAACAGAAACAGGTTTGAATTCTGGCTTTGTTTCTCATGAGCTGTGCAGTCTTGGACAAATTACTGAACCTCTCTGAGTTGTAGTTTCCTCTTCCATAAAGTGAACTAATTATACTTCCTTTATAAGGTTGTAACACTTGGTCAAAAGCAGGCACACAAGAACGTTACTTCCCTCTCCTCATCGTCAAAGCTGTAAAAAGTGAAGTTAGTTTCAAAACCAAGTAGCACTCCTGAGATTCCATTTTTCATTTTAATTTGGCACGTGACCATAAAAGTTCCCGAGGGACTCTCACTTTCAGATGCTTCTGGAAAGCATTACCATACGGAAGGCTTCTAGCTCTCAAGGGGGAATGGGGAAATCTATGGGGAATGGACATTCAATCCAAAAAAACCTCTCTCTCAAAATGAAATTTCATTTGTATCCAGCGAAACAAACCCACAAATCATTTCTGTGAATGTGAATTTTACAGGTCACCTTCCCTCACAATTTTTCCTTTACTAAATCCCTGATAAAAAATAAAATATGCTACTGGACATAAAACAGAACGAACATTGATCATTAAAGCCATTTCTAGTCAAAAGTCAAGAGCCTGCAATATGCTCCTCAAAAACACTAAATTGTTCCTAGGCTCCACATGACGAACCTGGCCATGAGTAACACATGTTGAACATGACTTGTGAGTAACATGAGTTGAGCGGATTCCCTTTCTCCAGAAAACTATCCATGGGGTGGTGTGATTTGCCAGAGAGGCCTGGGCCGAGAGCCCTCTCGCACCCAGAGTTGCCGTGCTCTTCCACTGTGGGTGACTGTGTCCAAATGGGAATGGTGACACTGTCCCTTCAAAGATGCTCCTTTTTGTTTTCACCTAACAGGATACACCGATAATTTGTTCATAAGTGGGAAGAGCTGGATTAGACAGCTCAAGGGTACAGCTCAGCGTGTTTCAAGGAAGGGGCTCTGCGAGCTGATGCGGAGAGAGGATGTATCGCCGAGGCTGCTCCCAGGCCCCATAATTAGATGAGGAAATGAGCCAGAGGCCGTAAGACTCACTGACGGCCAAGTCACGGCTTCTCCTCACGTCCATCATCCGCACTGCAGAGAACCAGCCTTACCTCGGGCATCAAGAAGGCCACCCTCGGGGCACCCCTCCCAACCCTTCACTGTGCACTTGGGGCCACCTGGGAGCTTTACAGGAATGGCCACCCTTGGGTCCCATGCCCGCAGGGCTGACTTCACAGGTCTGGGTGCAGCCAGGGCTCTCTGATGGTTAAAAATCACTCTCCAGCTGATCCCAATATGCAGACAAGTCTGCAAACCATGGCCCTGGGCTCTTCTGCTTTCCAGGCTACCTGAGCCACTAGATCCTATTCCCTTTGCGAATTCTTTTCCTTTTTTTTCTAATGAAAGAATTAAAAAAAAATGTACTGAGTCATAAATTTTAAACTTTTCTCAAGAAAGTTTGAGGTCAGAGTCCTCGTTGTGAATTCACCACCCTGCCCTGCCTCCATTAATAAAGACTACAACCCAATCGAAGTGATTAGAGCACAGAAGATACTCCTCAGCAGAGTGTAAAGGGTGACCCTTTCATAGAGGGTGTGAAGGGAGATGCATCAAGATGTTTCTGGAGGGAAAGAGAAGTCTAAGAAAGCTTCACTGCCTTTGGATATCCTTACAAGAGTTTTCCCAACTCTCCAACCTCTTGACTTCACTGGGCTCCTCCTCCTTGACTCATCCCTGTAGCCTTGTTACAAATCACTCACTCTTAGACAAGGCCCTCCCTCTCTCCTCCATTCTCCAGCAGCCTCCTGCCTGCCACAGGCTGCCTCTGTCCCCCACCTCCACCCCAGGTTTCCAGGTGGACGCTCACTGCCAACGCTGTGACCCATAAATACCATTGGGGCAGCAGTGAGCGAGATGGATGGGGAGAGAGGGTGTGTCTAGAGGTCTCTCCAGGCCTGGTTCCTGCCTACTCAGCCATCCTGATACAGGTGGGACCAGGTGATAGGAGCTTCTGAGTCTGGCCAGCAGCCAGACATACCCCCAGCTCACAGGGTGGACTTGACAAGGCAGCACAAAACAGGAAAACAAGAGACGTAAGGTTCTAATCTCACCTCTGCCCTTCACTAGCCCCTGACCTTAGGCAAGTAACAGAAACTTTAGAAAGAGTCTCAGTTTCCCCATCTGCAAAGTGGAAACTAATGTTTGCCCAGTGTTTTAGTCCATTCAGGCTGCTATAACAAAAATGCCATACACAGGGTGTCTTAAACAACAAACATTTATTTCTTACAGTTCTGGAGGCTGAACGTCCAAGATCAAGTTTCCGGTAGATTCAGTGTCTGGTGAGAGCCCACTTCCAGGTTCACAGATGGCCATCCTCTCACTGTGTCCCCATATGGCGGAAGGGGCAAGGCAGCTCCCTGGGGCTTCTTCTGTAAGTGCAGTAACCCTATTCATGAGGGCTCCACACTCATGACCTAATTACCACCCAAAGGCCCGTCCTCCTAATATCCTCATACTGGGGATTAGGATTAGGATTTCAACCTACGAATTTTGGGAGGACATAAACATTCAGTCCATAACAACCAGACTCTTCACAAAGCTTTTTGACAAGAAGTGCTCAAATTTAAATACAATATAAATTCTCTAAGTATTCATTGAGTCTTCTATGAGTTGAACGTTGTCTGCCACTGGCAATAGACAGAGGAAAAAATGTCACTGGCTTCAAGAGGTACAGTACATTCTGGAGGGGAGGCAGAGATATGCAGGTAAAAGTACACAATTCAATGTAATAATCAGTGTGCTGGCTGAAAAGCCTGCCACGGGAAACCCAGACGAGGGAAAATTTAAATATGTCCCCGAGATAGGGGTAGGAAGGGTAGGGGAATAAAGGTAACCGCAAGAGTGATAACATCTAACATTTATGGAGCTGTATATGTCAGGCTCGGTTCTAAACACATTATGTATATAGTAATTTCAGGCGAGCCTCAAAACAGTCTTGTGAGGTAGACTGGTATTGCTATCCCCATTTTACAGATGAGGAATCTGAAGTTCAGGGAGTGCTATGGTTTGAATGTGTCTCCTCAAAATTCAAGTTGAAATCCTAAACCCAATGTAATAGTATTTGGGGGTGGGGCCTTGGAAGGTGATTAGGTCATGAGGGTGAAGTCTTCAAAAATGGGATTGGTGCCCTTATAAAAGAGACCCCATACAAGTGATATAATATTCTCTAGTTCTATCCATTTTGCTGCAAATGGCAATATTTTATTCTTTTTCATGGCTGAGTAATACTCCCGTGTGTGTGTGTACATTACACCTTCTTAAGCCAATCATCACAATACTGTAAATCTATACTTCAATAAAAATTAAATAGACCCCACACAGTGAGAAGACTGCTGTCTATGAACCCAGAAGTAGGCTCTCATCAGACACTGAACTTGCAGGTGTCTTGATCTTGGACTTTCCAGCCTCCAGAACTCTGAGAAATAAATTTCCATCATTTATAAGCCACTCAGTCTATGGTATTTTGTTATAGCAGCCTGACAGACGGAGAGTCAGTCATTCAAAGTCACATGGCTAGTGAGTGGTAGATCTGGGCTTTGGGCCTGGGCTTGACCTCAGGACCTGGATCTTCAGTTTTTGATGACACTTCCTCCATTGTACCTGTGAAACCATATCCCAGCTCCCAAGTCGTTGCCCAGCCAAGGGAAAGTCAGACACACCTTCCTCTGTACTTCACACAGCTCTCTAACCCTCCCATCCTATTACCATTGTTTTTGTGTCTGTTCACACGTGTCCCGCACCCCCATTAGTTTGGTGGTCCTTAAGGGCAGGAGCAGAATGCATCAAGTGCCTCGTAAACAGTTGGTATTTAATAAATGTTTTCTTAATGGGTGAAAGAAAGAACAAAAGTATTCTAGGTTTCAAAACACAGGCAAAAACTCACTGGGTAGCTGGAGGGAAACTTCCTCAAAGTAGAGGCAGTATCTTACTCACTCTTATATCCGCAGAACCTAGCACTTATAGGTGCTGCGTAAATGTGTAATAAACTCTGGGCAGAGGAAACGGCGTGAAGAAATCCAGAGAGATTTAAGGCTACACAGTGAATATGGGTAACCTGGCCAGGATGAATCAACTAGCTGGGATGTGTGGGAACAGGGAAGTGCTTTTCAAACTATCCTTGGTGAAAGATCAGCTTTTCGGTTTTATTTCTAATTCACCATGGACCAATACTTTTATAAGATGCAATAAAAAGAACTGATAGAAAAATGAAATATAAAATGCAAGCCAAATTTTTCATTAGATTCAAGAGATGTAAAACTTGCTATGAAAATGTCTAAATGTGTTCTCTCCATGTGGGTACTTACCTAGCGTCTGACCATTAGCGAAGAGTCTGTCCGCACAGCAAGCTTTGTGCGGCACTGAGAGGGTGGGAGGATGAGGTGCAGAGCAGTAGGGAAGGTGAGCTACAGTCGTGGTATCAAGGACTGTGGGTTAATAATGTTCATGGAGGGCTTTGTGTGTGCCAGGCACTGTCCTAAGTGCTCCATGCATATAACTCATTTAAATTCCACAACCTATCTGTGAGGTTGGTGCTATTATTACACCCATTTTAGAGATGGGGACACTGAGGCACAAGGCAACTAAATAACTCTTCCAAGATTCCAGAGCACGTAAGAAGCACAGGCAGCCTTGAACCTGTACAGTGTGAACCCTTAACCACTAGCCTGCGATGCCTTTGGGGAGCTGCCAGACAAGAAGTGACATATTCAAACCCATGTTTTAGAAAAATCACCCTGGTGGCAGTGTGCAGGGGAAAGGTCAGTTAGGAAGCCACGGTGACAATCTGGTTGAGAGGCAGTGGGGGTAGAGGAGAGCAGACCAGGCATGCGGACTAGTTTGGAAGTGGATGTGGCAGGCTATGGTGGAGGCCAGGGGTATCTGAGCTGTAGGGAGGGGAAGAGGAGGGAGGGGTTTCGGAGGACTCAGGGGTCCAGAGCTTGGCATCCTGGGTGGATGGAGATGTCTGCAGACTTAAAGAAGGCAGGAAGAAAAGCAGGCTTTGTGGGCAAGATGATGAGGTTGGTTTTCAAGAATGTCTACCTGAATTTGAAGAGCCTAAGATAATCTGCAGTTGTGTCTTGGGAAAATTCTGCAGACTGCAATCTTAGAGTAGTTTACTGCATTCAGGTAGCTACTATTTTTACTCCAGTTCTGCTAAACCACTCTCCTCCTCTTCTCCCTTCCCCTTTGCCCCAGTTACACTTAAAATAGTTTAAAAAGCAGAAATTCTCCAATGCTAACTCTCCTCCCTTTGAAAGCCACACACAGTATATAGAAGTGTTCTGGTCACCAATTCCAATTTGTGGCGGAGGCTTCCACACTACCAAGCAATTCTTGACACCAGCTGAGTGTCCTACAGTTCAACTCAATTCTGACATATCTACCTGGAGATAGCATCGGATTCCACAGGTTAAGGGCTCAGGGCGGCTCACAGAACTTAGAGAAACATTATACTTACTAGATCACTAGGTTTATTATAAAAGGATATGACTCAGGAAGAGGCAGATGGAAGAGATGCAGAGGGCAAGGTGCAGGGAAAGGGCACGGAGCTTCCATGCCCTCTTGGAGGGGACCACTTTTCCCATAGCTCCACTTGCGCATTAACCGGAAGTTTTCCTAACCCTGTCCTTTTGGGTTTTCATGGAGGCCTCATCACATAGCTACGACGGATTACATCACTGGCCATGGGTGAGTGATTCAACCTTCAGCCCCTCCCCCTGCCCTGGAGGTCTGAGGGATGGGACCAAGAGTTCCACCCTTCTAATCACATGGTTGAGTCTCAGGAAAACAGCCCCCATCCTTAGGTGTGGTCCCAAAGTCACCTCAATAACAGATCAAAAGACACCTTTATCGCTCTCATCACTTGGGAAATTCCAAAGGTTTCAGGAGTTTTGTGACAGGAACTATATACAAAGATCGTATATATATTTCTCATTGTAAACCACAATATTGTTCACAGCTGTATCCTCACAGAGTAGGTAACTGATAAATACCTGTTGCATGAAAAAAGATAATTTTTGTGTTTATTGAAAACTGAAAAAAAGGATGAAGAGAGAGGACCTTACTCCTTGATAAGCTAAACAGTTAATAGCAAAGAAACAACTGAGTACAAGAGAGACACATCTCATCTCAGGGCAATGCCTCTTCCCCTGTGTTCCTTTCCCTTCCAGGAGGCCACCGCCTCCAGCCCACACACCTGGTGGATGCCAGGACAGGTAATACGGTGGCACGAAGAGCACTGACTGCAGAGCCAGCAGACCTGGATTCAAAGCAAGATGCCACCACCACTTACTACTGCTGAGCTCCTAAGCAGTATTCAACCTCCCTGAACCTGCTTCCCCACCTGTAAATGGAGCCAGTACTGCCTACTTCAGAGGGCTACTGCAAGGCCTGAGAAGTGTGTAAAGGTCCTAGCACATGTCGGCACATAGATGTCACTCAAGGAGTAACTATCACCATCACTGTCATCAAATTAGCTGCCCACACACTACACTCTCTCAATTAGTGTTTGTCAAGTGCATCTAACTGGGAGAGTAACTTCAACTGAAGTTAAAGGTGATGGGCATTATATGAGCACTGTGATCATACTATTAATTATAATAATAGTTAATGCCTGAGCACTTACTATTGACACCCTGAATGCTTTACATACATTAGCAGCTCTTTAATCTTTAAACCAAAGATAGTATTTAATCAATTCTAAGAAACATATTCTGTTCACATTTTAACATCCCTGATACTAGGATGACTGCAGTAGTCAGAATGGCGCCCCAAAGATGTCCCTACCCTAATCCCTGAAACCTATGAATATGTTATGTTACACAGCAAAAAGGACTTTGCAGATGCAGTTAAGGGAGAGTAGGCTGGAATATCCAGGTGGGCCCAAGCGAAGCAAATGAGCCCTAAAAGCAGAGAGCTCTCTCTGGCTGGAAGCAGAGGGATGGAGGAGAGGGGGCGTCAAAGAGATTCCAGGCATGAGAAGGACTCATCATCTGAGATGTAGGGTCCAAGTGCAAGGACCCAGGAGAGGTCTCTAAGGGCTGAGGGTGGCCCACCGCTGACAGCCATCAACGAGGCAAGAACCTCAATCCTACAACTGCCAGGAACTGGATTCTACCAACCACCTGAACGACCCCGCAAATGGATTCTTCCCAGAACCTCCCAATAAGATTTCGGACTTGTAAAACCCAGAGCAGAGAAACCAGCTAAAACCGTGATGACTTTTGATGTCAGAACTGTGAGATAATACATGTGTGTTGCTTTAAGTGGCTAAATTTGTGGTAATCTGTTATGGCAGCCACAGAAAACGAATAATTCTTAGGATTAATGGGAGCTACAGTTGGATTGGCAGCAATTTCTTTTTTCTTTCTTAGTGGCTCATAGAATAACGGCACATCTCATAACTGATGGCACCTTAGATTTGTTGAAATATCGTGTCATTACCTTTATTCTGCAAATGGGAAAGCAGAGGCTCTTCGAGGTCAGGTGACTTGCCCAGGTGAATCAGACTGCAAGCCTGAGCTCTTAAGCCATCATGCACACCGTCAGAGGGTGCACAAGGGCTGGAGCATCCTGCCCAAAGGCCAAGGAATGGCTAACGTGACCCCCAGCCCGGGCCCCTGGCTAACATGGGATCTCTAACATGGTTGACCACAAAGACCCAGCCAGGTCCAGAAGGCGGTTACCCTCAGCAGCATTCATTTATCCACTGATGGAGCGCTCCAAGGTGCTAGATACCCTTCTAGGTCCTGGGCTAGAACAGCAGACCAAGAGCCTGTTCTTACAGAGCTGAGACTATAGTGCAGGAGCTCAACACTACAGCGACAGGAGCACTGGAAGGAAAACAAAGAATCCAGAGAGCTGAAAACCCAACTTCACAAGGTAATAATCCACTCATTTTGGAGCTCAAAAGAGAGCACTGGGGGTGGAAGATCATAGCGTCCTTTCTAGAGATTTCATGGGCCTCTGCTAAATGTGGGAACTCTGAGAAGGAGAATTTGTTGTGGTGCTGGGGTTTTCTTGGTTTTGCCTGTTTTGTTTTGTTTTTTTTTCTCTTTTTTTTGATGGAGATGGAGGCTAACTTTATACAGGACTGCCTCATTTGAATTTCTAAAAGCAAAAAATAAAAAAATAAGCCACACACAGTCATCTTTCCCCTCAACCAAAATTTCTCTTTCGGTGGATTTCAGTTTTAAAAAGATGAAAATTAATTTTATATTAAAAAAGCATCCCAAGAGCTGACTGACAGAGCACCTCAAAAAGAAGGGGCTGGGCTTCCCTGGTGGCGCAGTGGTTGAGAGTCTGCCTGCCGATGCAGGGGACACGGGTTCGTGCCCCGGTCTGGGAAGATCCCACATGCCGCGGAGCGGCTGGGCCCGTGAGCCATGGCCGCTGGGCCTGTGCGTCCGGAGCCTATGGTCCGCAACGGGAGAGGCCACAACAGTGAGAGGCCCGCGTACCGCAAAAAAAAAAAAAAAAAAGAAGAAAAGGAAAGATGACTCTGTGGAACTCCAACCCTGCACCCTTCGTTGAAGCCTGAACTCTGGTCAGTCTCTTTACCTTGTACTTTTACTTCCCTCTTTTCTTTCACCCTGGAAATAAGAGTAGACAGCTCTCTGATGGTTAAATCAAAGGGCGAACAGGAGCCCTATTCAGCAGGTCAGCAGGTACGCACACAAAAAAATGTGGCATGTATGACCTTTCAGGAGATGCATATGAAAGGAAAAATATAGATTTCTTAGAAGATTTTGCAGGAAATGCCATTGGAATTTATATATTCTCAATCTCTCTTGTTTTTGTTTGAGAGGGAGAAATTCTAGACTAGAAGGTCATCTTCATAATGGTTTTGGAGAAGCCGCAGTTTAATGATACCATTAGCCGAAAACTATTTATAAATCAGACATTAGCAACTGGCATAAAACCCTACTTTCCACTTCTCTCGAATTTGCACTGACAATTTGGCAGCCCACTCTACGCTTGGGCCCAAAAGAGCTATCACATTCTTAAGTCTGTATTTTAGAGATTCTGACAGTGGTGTAGGCAAGAGGCTTAGCTTCAGGAGGAAAGGTCAATAAACGCCCACGGGGGGATCGGCAGGCCTGGACTGCCCACAGGAGAAGATGTACAAATAGCCCCAATCCTCTCACTCACTCACAATTCGAAAAAGTTAACCAACCCTAATTACCATTTCTCATCAATGAGATTAGCAAAAATAAAAAGAGCTGACACCCTCCACGCGTTGGGGCTATGGGGAGACAGGCCATCTGATACGCTACTGAGCAGAGGGCAAAATGAGCCAACCCTTCCCAAGGGGCTGACAGGGCCCTGCGAGTCAGCAGTCCCGCTCCTGGGAATCAATCCTCTAGGTCCACCCGCACAAAAGCAAGATGAAACCTTTATTTGTTGCAGTGCGGTGGGTAATAGCGAAAGACTGGGAACAATTCAAAGGTCCAGCCTTAGGGGACTGGTCGAATAAACCATGCTACATCTACACAACGGAAAACGAGCGTGCTGATAGAGATCTCCAGGACAGACTGCTAATTTTAAAAAGCAAGACACAGAACAGTATATATACCACTTTTTGTGAAAGAAAGGGGAAGCATTAAATACACACACACACACACGCACACACACACGCACACCCTCATTTGCTTGTATTTACAAGTTGCAGCCTGTAGAGAATGTGGAAAAGGCTTGGATGGGAGCAAGATTTCTCAGTGTTTACCTTTTTATATGGGGGTAAACCATATAAATACATTACCAATTTTTTAAAAATGGAGAGGTTGTATAAACCATTTTTCACAGGAGTGTGAAGAATAGGACAATCCCAGCTTGGAAGAAACAAAGCTGAGGAGGCTTCTGGGAAACCTGGGTTGAGGCAGGTGAATTCTCACGTTGGCATCAGTAAATCAGAGGAACCTGGATCCAGAGCTCAGGAGGCGTGCATGGAGAGGTGGTCTCTGCCCTGTGTGATATCACCTGCTGGGTGTGGGTGTCCCTGAGCCCCTTGACATTTATTACAGCAGGAGAAGTCAGAGAACTGGAGGTGAATGGGAGGCAAAGGCAGAAACATGAGGATTCCCTCCCAGGCAGCATGCCAGGTGCATTTATTTGCTTTCTGGATTTGGACAGTAATGGCTGAAGCATGCTGCTCATCAAATATTTATGTCAAAAAAGAGGGCAAAGCATGTGCTGGAATATTCTGCTTAATTCAACAGATATTCCTGAAAAGTTGAGAATCCTGGAATTTTGTAAAATCAAATCATACCATAAATGCAACAGGTAAGTTTGCTCTCTCAAGAAATTCTGTGAGGGACTTCCCTGGTGGCGCAGTGGTTAAGAATCTGCCTGCCAAGGCAGGGGACGTGGGCTCGATCCCAGGTCCAGGAAGATCCCACATGCCATGGAGCAACTAAGCCCATGTGCCACAACTACTGAGCCTGTGCTCTAGAGCCCGAGAGCCGCAACTACTGAGCCCACGTGCTGCGACTACTGAAGCCCATGTGCCTAGAGCCCGTGCTCCACAACGAGAAGCCCGTGCACCGCAATGAAGAGTAGTCCCTGCTCGCCACAACTAGAGAAAGCCCGCGTGCAGCAGCAAAGACCCAACGCAGCCAAAATAAAGAACGAAAGAAGTTCTGTGGGAAATCCTTATTAGGAATTGTTATCTCCTGCTAGTCCTGTTTTGGGAATCTGAGTTTGCCTGAAGAAAACTGCATTTAACCAGCCTAAATGGGAAAGGCGTTCACGTTTCTGCACCTTTGGGCATTTTTCACAAGGTGTGGCCTCTACATAAAACAGCAGAAGGCCAAGGTCCTAAGTGCAAGCCCAAGGTCCTAAGTGCAAGCCAGCACCTCTATGCACAGAACCACTGTCTTAGCAGTTTGACCCACTAAACATGGCTGATCCTACCTGCTGTGCGGATTGCCCCTCAGGAGGGGAGCCAAGAGGAGGTTAATTCTGAGAGTCTGCTTTCTAAAGGATCAACTTGAAACAGAGGCATGCAAGCAGCAGCTGGCACTGCAAGGGACACAGACAAACCCCCTTCCTCAGTTGTCAGTGGCTTTAGCAACAAGGCTCCCCACTTCTTACCCTAAACTAGAAAAGTCTTTCTACACAAGAAGCAGCCACTCATAGGTAAATTCCAAAGGCTCCTGCAGCCAGTGTCCTTTGCATCCTGTCCCCAAGAGGAGGGCCCACAGCTGGTCAATAAACACCATGGATCCCTTTGTCCATTCCCAGGAGGCACCACTGCAGGAGCCCCGCAGGTACCAGGCAATGCTGAGCACGTTTGTTGGTGCTGGACTCAGAGTAAACAACGCCAAAGACCCCTCAAGTGCTGGGCTTTACCTGCCCCTTAAGAAATGATGAACTAAAGAGGAAGAAGCCTGTCACAGGGAACACGCACCACTGAATGTGCCTTTCCTAGTAGATACCATCAATTTTACTTTTGATTAAAAAGAACACTGGCTCATCCACTTCACTGGCACACACTACAGAGAATGTGGTTTTATTCCTTCATTCCACTGGCGTTTATTAAGTACCTACTACGTGCCAGACTCAGCCGGCTCATGTCATTTTGAGGGTTACTGGGGCTGAAGGTGCTGGCAGAGGCAGGGCTGCTGCTGCCAGATTGTGCCTTTGTGTGACTTAGGAAAAGGCCACCCCTCCAAGTGCACCCAGCCTTGCAGGCTTGACGGAGTCAGAATGAAGCGCCCGCTCCTCCTGGCAGAGGCAGTTCTAGCCCAGGACACATAGTTTTTGGAGAGATCTGAGCCCCACTTAACTTCCTTGGCCAGCTAGTCTTGTGCAGTGAACGATCTGTACAAGAGTTCAAAGCAGCCCTGTCAAGAAGTCACAATCCAACTCTTCTGCTTCTTGGCCAGACATTCAACCTTCCCCGGACAACTTGTCTGAGCAGCCAATCATGACCTTACACGCCCACATGAAGCCTCATGGTCTAACATTGCAAAAGGTTCGGGTAGTTCAGGTACAGGACAGGCACCAAGTCTGCTGGCTTCAACACTTTTCCAATTTGCCTGAGGTTCTGGTTGAATAAACCTGGTGTGATGGTTTCATATCAATAAAGTCCTCACTACGCCTCGATAAAGTCCAAGCAGCTTTTGGATCCTGATTCCTCTTTCCGTCCTTAGATTTGTTTAGCTCACACCGAGAGCTAAACTGCCATCATTCGTCTCTGAAAAGCAGGCAAACTTTGAGGTCACTGCAAGCTTGGGAATCTTAGTCAAAGGGCTCCAGTGCAGGGGGGCTAAAGGTTTCATGTCCAGTGCTCAGGGACATCTTGGCTGGTAGCATCTGTAGCTAAGTAAAAGCCTGATTATTCTACATGGGTGAAGTTAAGATTCCACCCCCACGGGCTCATGTGGGTTTGCACACGGCCATTGGGGATGAAGGCAATGCTCTCTACGTGGCACGCAAGCACGGCGATGACCACTGATTCAGAGCCCACCCGGGGAGCATTTGTGATGACAGCAACCCAAGTTAAATGAGAACTTATGCTCCTCTTCTCAGTCAACCAAGGGGATCCTATGTCAGTTACGTGACACTGACTGCAAGAGGAATGGTAGTCTACTCTGTAAGAAAGCAAATGGAATATAAGGCCTCCCGACCCTCTGGCCCCAAAGTCACGTGCTTACAATCAAGGAATGTGAAAAATTACAAAAGACTCTTAGCAACTGATTCACTAAAGCAGACCTAAAAGAAAATCTTCTTTGAGCTACTAATTCTCCAGCAGAGGTGAAAATATCAGAAGTCTTTTAACAGTCTACAACACTCTGGTTTTTATTATATAGGAGATTATACAGTAATCCTCCAAAATACAGACCCATTAAGAGAAGACAAAAACCCCCCTTGTCAGGGGATGGCAACCGGACACTCCCACCTAAGCACTTTTACGACACCCAATAAAGCCTGACACAATAAACCAGACATTTAAGTGACTCTAGAAATGATTTTCAAGAGACTGGGCACTAAATGGAATAATCCACCTAGAAGTAACCTTCAGTCAAATCACCTCCACCCTCTGGCCTGGGTCCAAAGCACCGGGCTAACCGCTCTTCCCTTTATTCCTGAGAGAGAAGCGGGGAGACAGGACCTGTCGGTGGGAGCTGGCTCTAGAGCAGGACTCAGCTGGTGCCCCCATCTCCGCTCAAGGCCCTCTTGGGGAATCCAGGCATGGGAGAGACTGACTCTACAGATCCCTTCAGGCCTGCTGGGTCTCTGAGGCAATTCTGGAAGCTTCGATTCGACTTCTATGGCTGCAGAGGGCAAGGAGGCCAATGAGCCCAATGGCAAGGCACTGGTAATACTCCTCAGGCCGGTCATCTCACCCCCAAGAGGAGCCCTCTCCTCCTGTTTCTCTTGGTTTGAGTTACAGCTTCTAAACGAAACTTCCTCCATAAGGAAGCACTTTTAGCTGGAAGCACCTCCACTGCAGCTCCCTGGCAGAGCTCTTAGTGCACAGTATATGGAGTCAGAACAACTCTGGGTCACATCCTCGTCTTGCCGCTTAGGGAGCCTCAGCTTTCTCACCTGGGCTGCTGTGAGGACTGGTCAAGATCATAAATGTAAAGGGGTTAGACTGGGGCCTAGGATGTAGAACAGCTCCATAAATGGAGTCGCACGACTGTGCTGAAGGTATATTTTTTTACCTATTGAACTCTCCCATTAAACTAATGGCAGGTATGTCTTCTTTGTGACTGTCTTAGAGGCCTCTGACACGCGGCAGGTGCTGTATACACACAGCTCCTCAACGCAGGGCTGGGACATGAGGGATCTGGGAAGTGACAGTTTCCATAAAGTTAAGGTTGGTGAACAGCGTCTGCAGGCAAACCCAAATTTCAAACATCTCTTAATTAGATAAACCTGCAAACTTCCAAAAGGGCCTCTCTTTTACTGCTAAATAGTTCTCACATGTAACTCAAAGACCGATTGCTATGCAAGCTGGTGTTTTTTCTAAAACAAAACCAAAATCCTGCTATTTGTAGCTAATAAACCAGGTTTTACTGAGTAATTGTTACACCAATGGATTATCTTTTATTTTCTATACATGCTCATTGGCAAAAATATGGGGAGAAGCGCCACAATCCCACGATCCATTTGTCTGTACTTTCTTTTCTATGCGTAATTTTTTTTTTTTTTTTTTTTTGCGGTACGCAGGCCTCTCACTGTTGTGGCCTCTCCCGTTGTGGAGCATAGGCTCCGAACGCACAGGCTCAGCGGCCATGGCTCACGGGCCCAGCTGCTCCGCGGTATGTGGGATCTTCCCGGACAGGGCACGAACCCGTGTCCCCTGCATTGGCAGGCGGACCCTCAACCACTGCGCCACCAGGGAAGCCCATAAATTTTTTTTTTTATTAGTTGTAAGTGTAATAATGCACTGTAACTGGGCACACCACCCTTCCCCTACTTAACCTATCCTAGGGTGGACTTCATGGGTTATCAATTCTTTTTTTCAAGTTTCTAATAAGAAAGGAAAATGGGACTGAGATCTAGGAGAATTAATTTGTTGAACAAATGAACACTGCACTCTATTTCATGTTTAAAAGACACAATGAGAATTGCCTGATTGTATTCTCTTACTTCTTATGCACTGCTTGACAGGACTATATAAATTACTGAGCCTTTTTAGATTTGGGGGAAACATTAAAATTTCATATAGTTGTTTTCCTGTTACAAAAATAATGTATGCTCATAACATTTAGAAAATTTCAGTAAGTAATAATTTAATGTTAATATTTGTTGAGCATAGACTATGTGTCAGGCACTGTTCTAAATGCTTTAGAGTGATTAACTCGTTTATCCCTCCCAACACCTGACTGAAACACCGAGGTATTAAGTAACTTGCCCACACGCTACACACCTAGAAGCATGAGCCTGGAATCCATCACTATGCTATGATGTTCTAAGAGAGAAAAGAATCAATAATTTATTCAATCGAGTCCTCCGCTGCTTCAGAGTATAATGTCATAGGCAAGAAATGATTCATAATAATACTGTACCCTTTACAGTTATTTAAAAATATTATAAGCATGATCTGAGTCCCTGTGGAACAATTAGTAAACGAGAAGTCATCTGTGGCACAAGCCACGATTTCAATTGGCCCAATCCTATGCACCTGACATGCATTAAGAAAACAAGAGACACTTAAAAGGGTTTGTTTTCAAGATGGAAGCATTTTTTAAATTTTGCAAATGAGTCAATGACATGATGAGTAGATTCCCTGAATTAATGGAACACCCAGTCTCACAAAAGTTTACCATCAGTCACAACGCTTTTACAAAACGTTTATGAAATGCTGCTAGTCCTTTCCTAAACACTTCTTTAAAAAATATTTATTTATTTATTTATTTTTGGGTCTCCGTTGCTGCACGCGGGCTTTCTCTAGTTGCGGCGAGCGGGGGCTACTCTTCGTTGCCGTGCACGGGCTTCTCATTGAGGTGGCTTCCCTTGTTGAGGAGCACGGGCTCCAGGCAGCGGGCTTCAGTAGTTGTGGCGTGGGCTCTAGAGCGCAGGCTCAGTAGTTGTGGCACACGGACTTAGCTGCTCCACGGCATGTGGGATCTTTCTGGACCAGGGCTCGAACCCGTGTCTCCTGCATTGGCAGGCGGATTCTTAACCACTGCACCACCAGGGAAGTCCCCCTAAACACTTCTTGAGGCTTATCTGTTAGCACTGGACATCAGTACATGAAAAATAACTGTATACTCCAGGTCACATTTTTTTCATACTTTAATTAAAAATCATACTAGGTAAAAGACAAATATTTCTGCTTCTGTTTAATGTCCTACCCAGGGCTAATAAGCATGACTATTTTAAATATAAATTCTCTTCAAAGTTAAAATATGAGTAATGAAATGATTGTCTGGCTCTAAAAATATTATACGATGTAACTTCACACTAAAAACACATTAAAACTGTTACTCCAGTAATCATAATTATTCATACCATTGTGGTAGAAACATGACACACATATGTAAACAACTATATTAGATATTTTAGACAGATAGATGGATAGACATCTTGCTCTATATATCTATAAAACCAGGTAACTTCTTTGGAATTTAATTGCTCTAGCATTCCAGAAGCTTTATCTATCTACCTACCTATCTACCTACCTACCAATCTATGTACCTACCTATCTATCCATCTATCTATAAAATCAGGTACCTTCTTTACCTGATTTATTTGCTCTATCCAGTGTTTCCAGAAGGTTCAAACTGCCATCTTTTAATGTATCCAATAGCCGGCTGCTCGTCAGTAGATAAAATATCTAATAATTCTGAACATTATCTGTGTATTAGGTGCAAAATGTTTTCCAAAGACTGTTTCATACACTTTCATAAAAACCCTCAAGACAGAGACCACTATCATCCTCATTTTACAAATCAGACTGAAAACAGTTAAATAACTAATATTCCCATCCACATCTGTCACACCAAAACCATACATCAAACCACTGTTAGGCTGCTTCTCTTCCAAATCAGACTCCAGAAAAATTTGACTTCCATAACTTGCCTCCCTAAATTAAGCTTAAGCTGACATATAAAACTTAAAAAAAAACACCCAATAAAAATCCAACACAATAAATGACATAATTCCAAATCTGAAATTTTCTTCTCTCAGAAAGAGGTAAACAAAACTAATCTGATATTAGCTAGCCATTTCTTCAAGTGTTTCGACTACGCAGCTTTTTGCTATCACAACATGACGACCACCCACGTCCTTCAACAAGTGACAACGTAAGCCCAACACCGCAAATCTCATTGTTCGAGAGCGAGGCTTTCAAATGAGACTGGAGCTTGTGACATTGAAAATTTTTATAGTATTAATCTTTCCGGTTTCTTGTGAAACACAGAGCCACATTTTTATGTATTTCTACACAAATCTAAATGCTGTCCAGATTCAACACCTTCCTGAATTACCTGGGTTAAAAACAGTAAAAATACAACTGCATTTTTTTTTTATAAGGCCTAAAGACGCAGCCCTTAGATTCTTCAGCATTTTTTGGACTTAAACCAGGGTTTTATGGTGTTAGTTTACCGTTAGAGAAGGCAAAGAAACTGAATGGTTGATCCCAAGGTCCTTTTATCACTGAAGTCTCTGTAAAACGTTTGATTACTTTAAAAAATTATGTGTGAATCATATGTTTGTTTATTGAAAACAGGTCTTGCTGACACATATACTTTTTTTTTTTTTAAAGAATCAAAACAGCTCCTTACTTGAATGTGACTGTTTTGGCAACAGTTAAACGCAACCCCGTCATTCTAGCGCTGCTGGCCTTCCTGGTTCTCCTAGGTGAGGGCCGCCATCCTGCGATAATTTACACGCAGGGCTGCGAAGCACCAGCAATGGTGCAGTGTGGTGACTAGCACTTTCAAAACAAAGCCAAACTCGGCTTTTAAAGTAGAGAACACACAGACACAGTCCCTACCTCTGACAAGGTCCAAAAGATTCCTTATAGACAGTCTATTCAGACGAAGCTACAACAGCCCCAGGAAATATAAAGTGTCCACAAAGACAGCAGGGGGGCAGGGGAGGAAACAACTGATGGGAAGGAAGCTAATCATGTGAAGTTTGCCCAACTCCACAAGGTCTAATACATTCCGGTTTGTTTCCACTCAAAACAGCCATTAAACGTGCCCTGACACGTGGGCGCGGGGGACCTCCCTTCTCGCCGGTTTTTGGCCATTTCCTTCTCTGTGCACTTGTTTGTATACAACCTCGCCCGGACAGGGGTGACCACAAGATGACAGGCCTCGGCAGTTCCTTCACTCAGATTTCTAGTTGCCCAAAGTTTCACTCCACGGCGGGGTTTTAACGAGAATCACGGGATCCTTTTCGAAAGTTATGAATGGTTTAAGTCAAGTTTACAAGGCACAAACGGAAGGCGAGGGACAAGTGAGTGTCGGACGACTTCAGTGACAGCGTTTTAAAATTAGCTTTAATTGATATGCCCTAGTTAAAATTTTTAAAAAAAGTCACTCTGATCCACGCAGTGTCGGGGCAGTACTTTTTAAAAAATCACGCAAGACTCACGTCTGAGTCTTGACCTCCTCAAACCATCCGCAAATACAGTCTCCGGGTCACTCACTGCTTGGGGGTCCCTCGCGGGATGTGTGATCTGAGTCCTCGTTGTGACCCGCTATTTCCCCGCCAGACCCCCAGCGCCGAGCGGGTTCCAGGTCTGCGCACACGCCGCCTAGTCCCCAGAAAGAACGGAAGAAAGTAGGGAAGAGGGGCGTGGCGCCCCTCTCTCCCCCAGTTGTCCGCCCTCCTCCCGAACCTGGCACCACCGCAAGCACGAGCGGGGAACGCCGGAGCCTCCCAGCCCCAACCCGGTGCGGGGCGCACTGCCGCGGGCAGACCAGGAAGCAAGAGAGCGAGCTGGGAGACCTCTCCTCCCACTCCCGCCCTCATCCCGGGGGCCGCGCCCCCAGCCCTGGCCCCGCAGGGCCCCTGGCTTCCTGCGCCCTCCGACCGCCGCCCGTCGAGGGCGAGAGCGCCGTCTGACTCCGGGTCTCGGCGTCCCTTGCCCTCCCTCCCCCATCCCGGTCTCCGGCGCCCAGTGCCCCGACCAGTCCCCGCCCTCCGGGACACTCTTTCCTCCTTCCTTCCTTCCTCCGTTCCCTCCCTCCATCTCGCTTCCCAGCACCGGGAACTCGGAGGCGGCTCCTGAACTGGCCAGCCGACGCCCCGCGCTGCGCCCCTGTCCCCTCGGGGACCGGACCCGCCACCTGCGCCCGCCGCTCGGTGCTCACTCGCCTGCCGGTGCGCTGCCCCTGCCGTCACCGCCGCTGCCGGGGACTCTGTCTCTAAGGGCTCCTGGAGACGACTCCGACCTCTTCTCCTGCTGCTCCTCCGGGCGGGCGCCGGCTCCGCCTCGCTCGGGTAGGCGGGGCGGACAGCCCGACGGGCGGGGCGGCGGCAGCCTCGGACTCCTTCCGACAGGCCCGGCCCTCCTCCCTCCTGCCCAGACGCCCTGGCTGTTCCCTGGTTCGGCTGCCGAACCCGTGTCAGGTCTGGGCCGGCAGAGGGGAAGAGTTGGGAGCGTTGAAGTCCTGCAAACGGCTGGCTGCCTTGGCCACCCCCAGTTTCCCTTCCCCGACTTCCCCGTAGCCTTGGAAGTTCAAGGATTCTCGGGCCGCCCCACTTCACAGCCCTCCACCGGGTCGCTCTGACTCCTGAGAAGTTTCCTTCGCGTGCGAACGCTCGAACGCTCGGCAACTCTTAAGCCAGCCGTCCCTTAGGCCGCCAATACGCACGCCGCCAACCCCCTACACAAAAGTTAGGCTCTGCTCCAGGAATTTCTTAAGAAAACAGTCACAGTAAAATTTAAAGGGCCCTGGGGCCACAGAGAGATTTTGCTTTCCAGAAAATGGAGCTATAACTGCGGATTGTTGAATTTTTAGTACATCCGCTCATCATGTGCATCCCCTCCATCTCTCGCCGTGAGATTTGTGTTTCCGAACGCCCAGTACCTGGTAGAGTTCTGCTTAATGAATGGATTCAGGGTGGGGTAGTTTGAAAAGCCACTTCTGTTTCCACAGACTTCTGACTATTCGTATATAGAGCCATTCAACGAACACTCATTGAGTACCTGCTGTGTGCCAAGCATTGCAATAATGGTGATTGGAGAGACACAAAGATGAATCAGACGGGGGACTCACCCTCAAAAAGTCCAGAAAGAGTCCAGAAAGAGTAAAAAAGTTGGATGTGCAGAAATCTTACCACTCAGTGGACTTCTTGCAGGTTCCTAGGTATCTGCTTTCTTGTTTGACAGGGTGGAGATAAAAGAGAAGAGAAGGCCAAAGCAGCTCACTTAAAACCAGTGTGGGCAGAGTCCAGACTTGAAATGGAGTCTTAAAGCGTTGGTGAAGGATGTCTGTGAGTTGACTTTCACCAACTGAGAAGTGAGGCCTAGGGAAGCCAGGAGCCAAGGACTGCAGTGAGGACATTATCTTCTCTCTTTCTTCCCTCCTGACCCCTGCTCAAGTATCATTCTTGGTGAAATCTTTTGACCAGGCTGTAGAAGGGGTACTGCGGGCATAAGAAGTCTGTGGTTGGATGCTTTGCCCCAGGACTGTGATTCTTGCAACCTGTGGATGGCGGTAGCTGTTGGTGTGCAATCCACAGGCTGCCAGGGGAGCTCTTTATTCCCCACTTGGTACAGTGGCAGGAAATGCTTGACTGATTCACAGACACTGACAGTTCCAGGAATACACTCTAAACAGAGCAGCCTGATGCCAGCTGGGACTGAGACCATCATACACTGGAGTTTGTATCTTTTGGCCACAGACTACAGAATCGACTCCTAAAGCCCTACCACTGATTTGCACTTCTGGAGCCCTTTATCGTCTAGTAAATGCTTTCATGTATGTAATTCTCATCTGGAAACCGAGGCACCAAGAATTGAAGGGGTTTATTGAAGCTTTTCTAATTTAGTGCTATTCAAAGTGTGGTCCACGGAACAATGACCATCTGGGAACTGTCACCCATCTGTAATGGGATAAGCACAGAAATTGAAGGTGAGCATGTAAAAACTTTTATAGCAATTTGAGTAATTTTCTGCCTGTTGAACTTCATAACAAAAGATGGCCTTGTATTCTGTATGTTTCTTTCATTTTTCTCGTTATCCATTTTGTATTTATCATGTTGGATAAAAGCATCAGCCTGCAACAGATTGAAAAGAAAATCCCACAGATAGTTTGAGATGCACTGATCTAGTCAGGAGCAAGGCAAGAATAAGAGCTAACACTTCCATGGCAGATGTGGCTTTAAGTGCTTAACGTATATTAACTCTATTAATCCAACCCTAGCAGGTAGGCTCAGAGAGGTTAAGCCATGCAATCCAAAAGTGGCAAAGCCAGAATTCATCCCAAGGGGTCTGACTCCAGACTGTGTGCTTTTACCCACGACCCTGCATCCAGTCGTTCTTATACCCACGACCCTCCATCCAGTCGTTCTTTCTGCTCTGCTGTGTCCAAACTTCAGTCATTCACATTTCATCTACATATCACTGGGCCTCCTATATGATTTTTTTAATTTATATTTTTGATTGACTTACTTTTGTTATTTCTTACACATAGGATGCTTGCTGTTAGTAATCTCACCTGTGAAATCATGACTTTGATGAGCTAGCATCAGTCTCTTACTCTAGATCACATCAAAGTAGATGCTTAACACCAGCAGTTGCTGTCAGTGTTCTGCCATATCCCCTCTGATCCTTCTCCAGTTTCGTGCACACTGGCTCCAGGTGTGCATTCATTCCCATCACCTGATCCTGGCACCTGGGACTAAGATCATCATACACTGGAGTTTGTATCTTTTGGCCACAGACTACTGGAGTTTGTATCTTTTGGCCACAGAATCGACTGGCACCTGCATCTCATTGTCAGAACACCACCCTCAGCTGCAGGATTTACTTTGCTGGCTCACAGGGCAGCTGGAAGTACCTGGGAATTGATGTTCCCCCATCCCCGCCTCAACCTTTAACCAGTGACTATGGCCATATAAATACGCCAGTTCCTTTGCTCTCAGTTGGAACAACTTCAGGGTGAATCTCCACTGTCTACAGGTCTCCCTACGAGATTGAGCTAAATTCTCTGCCCACTTCTGTGGGAACTGATGCCACATTCTTGCTTGTCCTTCTTACCCTTCCGGGAGCTACATCCCATCCCCCACCTAGGAACACATCCTAATCAGGACCAACTATAATTTGCAGAGCCTGATACAAGATTTAAAAATGCTCATAAATCATTAAGAATTTCAAGATGGCAACAACTATTAAACCAAGTATGGGGGACATGTGTGACTACACAGGTGTGTGACTTTACAGGCTGCACAACAACGATGTAGGCCTGGATGCTAGTAAGTCATTTTCACTTTTCTTTTTTTAAAAAAATTAATTTGTTTATCTATTTTGGGCTGCGTTGGGTCTTCATTGCTGCACGCGGGCTTTCTCTAGTTGAGATGGACAAGCGGGGGCTGCTCTTTGTTGCAGTGCATGGGCTTCTCACTGCAGTGGCTTCTCCTGTTTCAGGGCACGGGCTCTAGGCGCACAGGCCTCAGTAGTTGTGGCTCGCGGGCTCTAGAGTGCAGGCCCAGTAGCTGTGGTGCACGGGCTTAGTTGCTCCACGGTATGTGGGATATTCCCAGACCAGGGCTCGAACCTGTGTCCCCTGCATTGGCAGGCAGATTCTTAACCACTGTGCCACCAGGGAAGCCCTCCCTTAAGTTCTTATCTCAGGGTCTGCTTCTGGAGAATCCCAAGCTAAGATAACAACTATTAAAGTAAAAGCCAGCGCATTCAAGTACTACCAAAATTATCTTGTATAATACACTGGTGGTCAGCATCCCACACCTTGGGAGCCCACCTTGTAGAAGGATGGGTCATGTCAAGTTGTACATAAAAAGCTTGAGCCACAGGAAGAGGTATAACAGTTGAGAATGGTTTAGGTTAACAAATGATGGGGCAGAAAACCTGGGTTTTCTTCTCAATTCTGACACGGAATGATACACACAAAGTGTGAATTTGGGTGGTATCTTAGATTGAGTTACCTGGAAACATACCTTGCATGAAGAAGACTTATGGGCGAGTGGTTAAAAAGATACACCTGTAAGGAAGCAAGGCCAGCAGGATAGGGCAGAGGACAAGGATGCCTCTCAACATGGTTGCAGCTGGACCTGCAATCCAGGGGGGACTGGAGGTAGGTGGCTCTTCAGAAATGGACCATATTGAGTCCAGTGTATTGGACCTTTGTATCTCCATATCCTGTATTCCTGGGAAGAGGTGTTGCATTAGGCAAAGCAGTTCATTAAGGGTGATGCCCACTGATGGACACAGCTGCGAGTGGTCAGGAACCAATATTCCCAGCAACTCGGGAACAGGTGTGTCACCCCTGAACAGGGCGTCTGGGAGAAGCTCCAGAGTATACACTATAGGTGGGTTATCTCCAAGGTCTCACTTGGGCTTATAGTCAGTCAAAACTGGCATTCTCAGCCCAGCCCAGGAGGACCTGACCCCTTGGTCTTCCATTAGCACCTGGGCAATGCTTGGTTGCATTTTGCCTTCTTTATACTATGAACCTATTTAATTTCCAATTTTTTCTTTCTCCAGACTTCTTCAAAACTCTTTTTTCTTTCCCTTTCTGTTTTCTGCTCCAACTGTCTTCCACCCTCCCATGGCACTCGAGACAAATCAATCGATCAGTTGCTTATGAAAGAGTGATGGTGTAGTGAAGTGAAATTTTATGCATGAGGCAAGGCCTTTGAGATTAAGTCCTGGCTTTGCCACTAACAATCTGTGTGAATTTGGTGCCGTCATTTCACCTTACTGGGCTGTGGCTTGTCCTTAAAATAAAGAGATTTACAATGGTCTCTAAAGTCCCAATTCTATGAAATTTAAACATTTTTTAAAAGATGGCTTTCTCTGCTATATAATCCCTTATAAAGCAAGCAAGAGAAATGGTTTTAGAACTCAGGACAGCTGACTGTTTTTAAATTAATTACAATTCCTTGGTGAAGCTCTTCTATGAACTTCTACTCAATAGTCAATAACAACACCCTAACTAAAGGCTCAGTCAGAAGGAGATGGGGAAAGAGGAATGAAAGAAATGAGGCAAATCAATCAGTCTGTGGGCGATCAGGTCTCCACAGACTTCACAACAATTTATCTGGGATATCAGTGTTGCTTCCTAAGGATTTTATTTCTTCTAATGCACATGGCCACACTCTTTGCCTGAACCTGCCCTAAAAGTTATGAAGAGAGCTTCCTCTTTTTGAATAGGTTACCTGGGTAAGTTTTTCACAAACTGGTTTTTCTGCTCAGTCAGAGGCTGTCATCTTCTCATGTAGAAGTTAGGTCAGGGAAAAGCACCCACAGTCTTGGAAATCCCCAAGTAACTTGTTGAAACACGTATCAGCAGAGGCAGGAGCTATGACCCAAACTGTGACTACAGATCAGTAGTCAGTTCAATGCAGTTCCATCCTCAAATGGATGGAAGCCTCCAGAGGCCTGGGTGGGAGTGGCCCAAAATTGAGTCACTAACTCAAGTTAGTTGATTACTAACTCAAAATTAGCTTTCTGGCTTATTACAGAGCTAGGCTCTCTAGCTCTGGAGAATGGAAGTCCCCAGACACTGTTGTATAGATGTCAAATGTGTGGGCTCAAGAATGAACAAATTTCCCACCATTGAAGGGGTTCAACCAGTGGTCAACTAGGAAGTAGAGATGTAGATGTTATCAAGGGAAGCAACCCAAATGTTCACCAGGGGAGATATATTACCTCCATCTAAAGCACTCTGTGAAAAGAGGTAGATCTAAATATATTCACATGAAAAGATGCCCCAAATATACTTTTGAGCATAGAAAGCAAGTTACAGAAGACCATGAATAGAATTTCCCACTCATGTATAAAAAAAGCATACACACACAAGCACAAATGTCTGTATGAGTATATCTGCAGTAATGTTTGGCAAAATGTTAAAAGTGATTTTATCAAGGTGGTAGGGTTTTGGGTAACCTACACTTTTTTTATATTGCATGAATTTTTTTTTTTTTTTTTACCACGAAAGTATAGCCTTTCTTTGAATAATGTGGGTTTTTTCCCCATACGAGAAATATATCTCTTTTCATATTATAAAAAGAAGAAAAAAGGCATTGTGTTGACCAGCAGTTGGCAAACTATGGCCAAGGGGGGCAGACCATCGGCCATCTGTTTTTGTGAATAAAGTTTCATTGGAACACCACCACACCCATTCATTTATCTATTGTCTTTGGCTGTTTCTACTTACAGAGCTGAATGGTTATGACAGAAACCTTATGGGTCACAAGGCCTAAAATATGTATCTGCCTCTTTAGAGTTGTGGTAACCCCTGGTGCAGACAATTAGACTAGAAAACTTTTTCAGTATGGCAAATTGCAGCCTAGATCTTACTAGTTCTTCAGATTTTAACATATCTGACAAAACCCAAACATGGTCTGTATATTTTAAAGTACCTCCCAGTTCTGAGTAGTGATTAGGATAGCGCAGCAAAGAGACGACACATACTTTCCTTCTTCCTCCCCCTCCTTCCTTTCCTTCTGCTCCCCTTTTTCTCTGTCTGTTCCTCTTGCTGTTCCTTCCCATTCTTCCAATGAGATAGGGTAAGCAACGTGTTCTCCATTTTGCCCTCAGACACTGTCCCGCCCGAGCGAGGACTAGGTAGAGGACTGAGGTTCCTCTCTCCTTCTGGCTGGGTCTCTCCAAGATAAAATGATTGAGGAAGTTCTGGACAGAATAAACTATCCTGGGAGAGGAGGGTAAGCTCCCAAAGAATCAACCCAGACTTGGAGGAAAAAAAGCCAGGGGAGTTGTGGAGGATAGGAGACTACCAGGCTCCAAGGGGAAAGGCTGGGAACTGGATGGAGCAGATCCCCTCTCTCTCTCCCCGCATTCCTCCGTCACACTCTGCTCCAGTTTTCCTTCCTGCGTAATCCATCTGGTCTCCAGGTACACAGAGGAGGTTTGGGATGTTTCTCCTTCACCATCAGTGGTACCCAGCATCAATACTCTCACTTACTGAAATCACACAAGCAAGGGTAGCTAGTGCCAGTCTGGCCATGCCAGGCCCTTGCTCATTGCCAGAATTTGGCCAGAAGAGCTGGATGGTGGCCCTGATGTGGGATGTACTCAGATGCTAAGTAATTAAATGGTTCAACAGAAACATTCTCTTTGTCAGCCACTCGCCCCAGACCTTCCCTGAAGAAAATATAAGGCCCCTGCAGTGTCAGAAAGAGAAGCAGCCTGGTAGATGATTAGATTATTGGTCCATCTATAGCCTATGCTACAGGGCTTTGATTCAGACACAGTCTAATAGCTGTGGACCTGTGAGCTAAGTTGTGATGGGAATGGAAAGTATTTTCTCTGGCACTCTGATAACAGACCTGTTAATTTCATTTAGCTTTATATTCTGGTGAGAATGGAAAAAACCAAGCCTGCAACCTCTGTGACTCCAATTTACACTGCATGGTTGTCAAAATATCTAAAATGTTCTTTTCAGAGTGTGGGGGAATCTCAGAAAAATGTGATAAAAATGCTGTTTTTTTCTAGTATTTCAGTATTACTCTAGAAATACTGAGATAATGGAATAATACCAACAACAATGCCAGGGTTTAAATACAAAACCTGGCATTGTTGTTGGTATTATTCCATTATCTCAGTATTTCTAAAAATAAAAATATGGACTGTTTCTATCCTGAGACTACCCTGCGAATTACATACACTTTCAAATTTTGAATGTAATAAAGGTGCATTCATTTAAAGAGTGTTCTGACCACATTCTTCTCCTGTTTAAACACTCCCCAGGTGTCTTATTGTTATTTTCTTTCCTATTTCCTGGGTTACTAGGAAGGCTGAGCATCTTTTCTTGTATTTATTAGTCATGTATGGTCCTAGTACCAATTTGGGCATGGATCGACTTCCAGAGGTCTCTGATGAATTGTGCTCGATATTTTTGTATTGCTATAAATAGCCTTGATCTTTGTTCTGGAATATAGTTAAGTTACTGGAACCAAATTTATCCTTTTAGGTCTTGCTTTTAAGATAATTCGGCAGGATTAGGGCAGTTATCACTCTAGGGCTAATTTTTCCCCCTACTGAAGGCAAATTGTTTGTCTACCCAATGATCCATAAATCTTGAGGTTTTCCAGTCTGGCTGGTGGGAAGAGGCAGCATTTCTGGTCCTGGTCCTGTGTCAGCATCAGGCACCGTTACGTCTAACCCTTACAGCTGGTTCTTCCCTGGCCTTGAGTAGTTGCTTTACCTGCACAAGTTCATCCTTACTCATCATACACATCATCATACTCAGGGGGACACTCAGCTAGTCTCTGGGTTCGCTTTCTGTTCAGCTCTCTTCTGTCTGGTGCTCTTTCCAGTGAATCCTAGTTGCCTTGATCTCCCTGAGCTTGCATCCCCATCTCCTTGACCCAAGGAGCCCACCAGCTCTTCCTGAATTCCCCCGTCTCTGCTTTGCCTGGAAACTCCTTCAAAGCAGTCAGTTAGGGGACTTGTAAGACTCCATTTGTTTTCCATCTCTCAGGGATCACTGTCCTTTTGTCACCTGATGTACAGTGTTTTGCAAACTGTTGTTTCATATATTTTGTCTGTTTTTAGGTTACTTCAGGTAGGAAGATAAAACCAGTTTTTTTTACTCCATCTAGACTATAAGCAGCAGTCTCCCCTATCACTCGAAACCATGCCTTATTCTTCTTTTCCACTTATCATTATATAACATTATTTTGCACATTTATTTGTTTAGTGTCTGTCTCCCTCATCAGACCATAAGCTATATGAGGGAACTTACTATGTCTGTTTGGTTTACTGTTGTGTCCTCAGCTATAATAACTTTGCCTGATGTATTCTAATGCTCATTAAATACTGAATGAATGAATGAATGAATGAAAGCTAGACCAGAGCCAGATCATGGGAGGCTTTGAATGCCCAGCAAGGAAACTGAACAAGTTTTGCTGAGAGCAGAGGCTCTTATTCCAAGACTAGAATGACATAAGTAAAATTCTATTCATTTGCAATTTGAGGACATTGTGGGGTGCAATGCTGGTGACTTCACTCAAGCTCCTCTCTGTGTAAATCTGCCCAAGCTCTTGGTAGATTAGGTCACATTTTTTGGAATCTGCTTGGAACTTAGGAACCTGGCAGTCATAATGAATCTTGCCTTTGACCCTGCCTCTTAATCTGATTGGCTCTAAGCCCTTTACAAATATTAATTATGTCTCACAATGGAGTTGCCACCCTGACCTTTTTTCTTAGGCTGCTATCACTGAGACCAGTGTTCAGCACTTCTGTCCCATAATAGCATGCTTATTCCTCCTTCCTAAGAGAGAATGGTTAGGGTACTATCTTTACCAACACCCTTAAATTAATTAGTGTCCTAACAATAAGCTTGACAAGCAGCTTTCTTAAATTTCACATGATAATTGTAAAAGCCTCTCCACTGGTCTTTCTGCTGGAGGCAGGATAAAAATATTAGAAATTAGGGCTTCCCTGGTGGCGCAGTTGCTGGGAGTCCGCCTGCTGATGCGGGGGACATGGGTTCGTGCCCCAGTCCGGGGGATCCCACATGCTGCGGAGCGGCTGGGCCCGTGAGCCATGGCCGCTGGGCCTGCGCATCCGGAGCCTGTGCTCCGCAACGGGAGAGGCCACAACGGTGAGAGGCCCGTGTACCACAAAAATAAATAAATAATTAGAAATTATAGCTACACTTATTTTGTGTTTTTTCCTTTTGTTAGTACAATAGTTCAGGGATAAATATATAAGTAACGCATATATTGGGCTGCATACTCAAAATATTTACTGAAGTGCACAATAAAAATGTTTAGAGATCACAGATCTAGTCTCTCTCCCAATCCACCCTAAGTGAGGCCAGATTACTCTTCCTAGAAGGCACCTCTAATTGTGCTCCTTTCCTCTGCCAATACAAACAAATAAAAACAACAAAACCCAAAACCCCCAAACGTTCTATGGCTTCAATATAAGAAAACAATTTTTATAGTAAGTGACAGTTGAAAAGAAGGGAGCTTTTCTATGCAGAGACGCATTCAGTCCACAACTGTTAATAAGCCCTCACATCTGTACAACACGTAATTTTAAATGCACTGAACTTTGCCTACAGGCCTTCTGATTTCAGCAGAACATGGGTCTGCTCTCAGCCAAGATTTGTGTATATTTAGTTCTACTCTATGAAGCCTGTTAGGCCCAGTTAGAGACTGGACCCAGAACAATAACTGCAAGGCCATGAATATTTCCCGAGACCCCATCAGTGAGTGTTAACAGACTGAATTACTGAAGAGATGATGGAAATAATGAACTTTGAAGAGATGATGGAAATAATGAACTTTAGACATGCTAAGTATACAGAAATAGCAACTGAGTAGAAACCAAGCCCAGCACACTGTGTGTTTGTGTGTGTGTGTGTGTGTGTGTGTGCGCGCACGTGTGTGCGAGTGCATAGGAGGGGGGAAAAGGATTACCAACACACCAGACATGTGAATGAAGAAGGCTATTGTAGAAGAGGAACTTCTGGCCCTGGCTAGATACCACCTGACACCAAGTGGATTAGAAATGAACTGTCCAGTTGAGCCTTTCCTGAATTCCTAACGTACAAGCTCATGAACGAGTAAAATGGTTCAGTTGTTAAGTTTTGGCACAGGAGAGCTGAGAGTTGTAGACATCATTTGAGTACCTGGATCCAACTCTGCCTGAAGCAGAACTACCCCTGAATTTTGCAGTGAGCCAGTACATTCCTTTTAGTTTGTTTATGCTAGTACATGTTGAGTTTCTGTCATTTCCAGTCAGGAGAATTGTGAATGATACAGTGACACTCTGTCTTTTCACTCAGGTGCAGAAGCTTCAGCTAATCATAATTCTCAGTTCTTGACTTACTCTCATCATTAATCGTTCAAGGGCCTTCTCTTACTTGACTGATTGAATTTTCATTCATACCCTTTTTACCCTACTCCTACTCCCATTCCCTTCCTATTCACAGGCAAACATTCTAATTCTGTTGTTGTATCTTTTTATTTGTATGTGTCCTTATAAAATATATATTGTTATTTTTTGTACATGTATTTTACTGTGGTATATTAATGGTATTGTATACTTTTATATATGAATAATACTTACAAGTTTTTCCAATTAGATGTTATGATGGGCCATAGTTTTCTCCAAAAATACATCTCCTGTTATAAATTTCCCCTCTAAGGATTATACAGTCTAATTATGTCCATTGTTACTGACAGTTATTTTTGTCTTCTTGGAATTAAAAAAAAAAACTCTTTTATTCTCTGTGTTCTTTCCCAACCCTGTCCCCTTCCATACACACTTATTTTTTAATAATAAATGTTTTGGTTATAAGGATGCAATATCTGGTCATCTCTTTGAGAGTATTAATGATTTTTTTGAGTTTTTTCTATTATTTTCATTGTCTCTGTTCTTTTCTCTTTAAAAAAATTTCTATTTCCTTTTTAAAATCTGTGCCTTTTGTGTTGGCAGCCTTCCTCAAATGTCTACTGATCCTTAGCTGATTCTGATTGGAACGTCTGTGTGTGTGTGTGTGTGTGTGCAGGGCTTGTTGCATAGGGGGAGTAGGTAATGTAGTGTAGATCTGGCTCTTTTGTCTGCCTACAGACCTCTATTGGTTTCTGTAGGCCCCTTTTCTTGGGCTAGTGGGATACACCAGAAAGGATCAGACACTGCACTTGTGGATGGGGAAGGTTTAAGCCTGGCTGCCATCATTCTAGGAGCCTGGAAGTTTCATCATGTTTTTTTCTTGTTTTGTTTTATTTTTTAAATCTAGATTTTCAGTTGACCTTGTTTTTTGAGTACCCAGTCCTCAACTGTGACTCATGTCATACTTTCTGGATGCCTGATCATTTATTCATTCAACAAATATTTATCCAGTACCCCCTTAGCACTTTGTGCCAGGCATAATCCTAGGTGTTTGGGGTCTACCAGTAATCAAATCAGATGAAAGTCCTGCCCTCATGGAGCTTACATTCTAATAGAAACAACATCTCCAGTCTTCTGTCAGAGTGGGGGTGGGGTTAGGGTGGCTGCAAAAGGAAGTGGGAGGATTTGGAGGTCTAAGTGCTCCTTATAAAGACTTTCAACCAGTCCTCCTATTTTCAGTCCCATTTTCACATCCCTATCTTCGAAAGTGCTCAGTGGCTCCAATTCTGAGCCTTTCTAGGTTTTGGTGGAATGGACCAGCTTTATGTTCACATCCTCCACCCTTCACAGACATTCAGATTTCCACTCTCTTGGTTCTGCTAAGCCGGTTGCCTTGTCACTTGTTCATCTACTTTCTATTTCTTGTCTGCTTTAGTCTTCTCTCCCATTTTCCTTTTTCTTGTGACTTATACCTTCTTGTTTTTCATTGAATATTATTTTAGTGGGGCTTTTGGGAAGGAATAGAGATAATTCTGTGTTTGACTAACTTTGTTTAGTCACATACCAGCAACTCTTCTCAGCTCTTCTCTACAGGCATAAAATTGCTTGCTTGACAGGTAAAAATGGTGCTACCCTGGACGGTGGCAGTATCACGTTTAGATTTTCTGATAGTCATATCTCTGTGAAGCTGTATTGCTTGAATTTAGAATGAGATCACACACTGTTTCTAGGCCTCTATTATCATGGCTCATTTTCTTTCTCTTTTTCTCTTGGCCCTTAGAACATGTCTCATTTAACTTTCTTATTCCTCGAATCATATTTTTCTTTTCTTTTATTTCTATCTTTTTTTTTTTAAGATTTTTTTGATGCGGACCATTTTTTTTAAAAGTCTTTATTGAATTTGTTACACTATTCCTTCTGTTTTATGTCTTGTTTTTTTGTTTTGTTTTGGCTGCGAGGCATGTGGGATCTTATCTCCCGGACCAGGGATCAAACCTGCATCCCCTGCATTGGAAGGCGAAGTCTTAACCACTGGACCACCAGGGAAGTCCCTTATCTTTGACTATCACCTTTTCCTTGCTTTGATACCCAGGGTGAGAAAGTACTTCAGGCTACATTCCTAGTTATCCCATATATGTATTGTTATACAGTAAAATAGTATTTTTTTTAAAGTTGGAAGGAAGTAATAGGAAGACTAGTAGCTAACATTTATGAAGTTCTTACTGTGTGCAAGACACTGTCCTAAGAGTTTTACATGCATTATCTTATGAAATTCTACTATTCTCCTATGAGATAGATATTATTATCATCTCCACTTTATGGATGAGATATTGGATTCTATCACCTTATTTTATAAATGCAAGACTAAGAGATTCCGCAACATTGTAAATCAACAATACTCCAATAAAAATTAATTAAAAAGAAGACTAAGAGAGATTAAAAACTTGCCTAAAGTCTTAACAGCAAATGAGTGAAGTTTTTAAATATTCATGAAATGAATCTGGTTTCTTTATTATCAAAGTCACAGGTACTCCTTATTAGGAATATTTAAAAATTAATTAATTAATTTACTTTTGGCTGTGTTGGGTCTTGGTTGCTGCACGTGGGCTTTCTCTAGTTGTGGTGAGTGGGGGGCTGTTCTTCGTTGTGGTGCATGGGCTTCTCATTGTGGTGGCTTCTCTTGTGGCGGAGCACGGGCTCTAGGTGAGCAGGCTCAGTAGTTGTGGCTTGCGGGCTCTAGAGCACAGGCTCAGTAGTTGTGGCGCACGGGCTTAGTTGCTCCGCGGCATGTGGGATCTTCCTGGACCAGGGCTTGAACCCGTGTCCCCTGCATTGGCAGGCAGATTCTTAACCACTGCGCCACCAGGGAAGTCCTTTATTAGGAATCTGAAGTGGGGTTTTGGTGCCCCAAACCTCTAAGGCTCCCTGCTGAGGGAACTACATATCAATAGCCAATTAGAAAACAAAGTACCAGATTTATCTAATAAAAGAGCAGGGATGTCTGGTTAGCTGTGATGGAGGGTTGGGCCTAGAAACCAACAAGGGGTTTCCTGGTCCCGCAAGTGGAGACTGGCTGAGTCTAGAAGGGCGAGGCCAGTGCAGCAGGTTCTAATTCACTCACCTAACCTGCTGTGCAGGAGAGAAAGGCTGGCTGCCTCACCCTCACATTGCAGACCAAAAACCTGGACAGAAAGCACAAGTATTGCTCGGCCTACCTCCAATGGGGACAGCTGTGTCCAGGGTGTGACTGCCACCGTGCAAGGGCACACAACGTAGATGAGAATGCTGGTAACAGATCAGGCAGCCATTAAGAAGTGGCCCAATGTGAATTAGGCTCCAACCTTTTGCATTAGCACCTGCTGGTTTCCTCCTTTGGGACAACTGTGAAATGGCCTGGAAGTGTGGGTGGAGATGTTCTTTCTTCTGGAAGCCAGGAAAAAACATTCTCTTTGCTGTGGGTTGAGGTGGAAATGTGGGGAAAAGAAAAAAATAGTTTCTCTTCTCAATGTTTCTGTTTAGTGGAGATAAAAATGCCGCTATTTTAAACATCACTTGTAGCTAGGTTTTCTATTTTATTCTTATATCAGTGCTAGCTGCAACCCAATGGGTTTCTTGACCCACTAATGGGTTGGGACCCTCAAATTGAAAACATTGTTTTGGGAGGTTTGTTGACACAATTTTGGAAGAAAGAATGACTTTTATTTGTAGAACGCTTCAGTGAGCCCTTTGGTTACACATAAAACAGGAATTAGAGACTAGAATGGACATGAGTGGCTGACAAAGATGTAGTTTGGTACAACTGTGAAAGATAATTCAATTAAGATATGAGTAGAAATGGTTAGAGAGATTATTAACACCTAATGTCAAATGTCTTTTCATGTGCTGATTTGCCATTTGTCTTAGTCCAGGCTGCTATACTAGAATAACATGGACTGGGTGGCATAAACAACAAACATTTATTTCTCACAGTTCTAGGGGCTGAAAGTCTGAGATTAGGGTGCCAGCATGGTTGGGTTCTTGGTAAAGTCCCTCTTCCTGGTTTACAGAGGGCCATCTTCTCTTTGTATCCTCACATGACAGAGAGAAAAGGGACTGTCTTCCTCTTCCTATAAGGGCACTAATCCTATCATGGGGGCTCCATCCTATGACCTAATTATCTTCTAAAGGCCCACCTCCTAATACCATCACATTGGGTGTTAGGATGTAACATATAAATTTTGGAAGGACGAAAATATTCAGTCCATAGCACTATCTGTATATCCTCTTCAGTGAAGTGCCAACAGCATTTTAAATAAACCATGTGCTAAAGGAAAGTGGGATATTTTTATTAACAATGGTAGTAATATTGGTCACAATAAGTTTCAATCTTTCTTTTTTTTTTAAAAAAAAAACTCCTGTGCATAAAACTCTATGCTAGGCACGAGAGATACAAAGGTTAACCAAACAGATCTGGCTCTTTCCTTCATGGAACTTATACTCATGAGGTGGTTGAGGAATTGGAAAAGTTTTTTTAAAAAACAAATACACAAATGTGTGATTACACAAATGATGTGCCCTAAAAGAAAAAAAAAAAAGATGTCATAAAAAAGAATACTGGAGACTTAATTTACATTGAGAGTCAAGTATTTCCAATTTGTAGTTGAAAAATGAATGGGTGATATTCAAGTATTTTGGGGCCAAGAGCAACTAAGCCCATGAGAACAGCATGTGGGAAAGTCCTGAGGCAAGGAAAGAGCTGAGGATGTTGTATAACTCCAAAAGCAGGCAAGTGCAGCAGGGATACAGAGCAACAGCAGAAGAGTAATGTGAGATGAGTTTAGCTACGTAGGCAGGACCCAGATAAGAAGCACGAAAGTCAGTTAGGAGACTACTATATAGTTCAAGCAAGAGATGGTGGTTTGAATCAGCATTGTAACCAAGGGAATGGAGAGAGAAGTAGATAGTTTGAAGTATATTTTGGAGATAGGATTGATGAGACATGGTGAGGGACTGTATGTTGGGGGGCAGAGAGAACAGGTGAGGAGGAAGGAGGTGTCAAAAATAACTTCCAGGTTGATGGAGGTGACTTTACCAAGATGGTGAAAACAAGAGGAGGACTTGATTTGCATGGGGGTGGTAGGCAGTGGATGGTGGTCATGTTCCTTTTAGATGCATGTGAATTCTGAAGACTGGTGTGTGTCTACAAAAAGAATAAGCCTATTTAATAGCATAGCACATACAAGAAACCTACAACTGAGTCTGAAAGAGTTGAGGCTAAAAGAGAACAACTCAAGTTCAAAATACATCCTCACCCTTCCCCTTGCTTTTGACTTTTTTTTCATGGAGATTTTTAAAAAGTGTGGGCAGGTGTCCACCAGATGGCAATATTTCTTTATAAAAGTCCAGATTTAGAAACCATACCTTCGCCACCACTACATCAAGGTAGATTCTTGGGGGGGGCACAGAGCCAGAGTCTAGTCCAAATCATTGAAAGTGAAGCCCTGCCTGCTGACTTCTAGTAATGTACACAGACAGTGGCAGATCCTTCTGAGGCCTCTTAAAAGGAGACAAAGACGTGGTGTGTGTGTGTGTGTGTGTGTGTGTGTGTGTGTGTGTGTGTGTGTG
>NW_021703774.1:122811855-122887802 GCF_005190385.1 Monodon monoceros | reverse complement strand
GTGTGTGTGTGTGTGTGTGTGTGTGTGTGTGTGTGTGTGTGTGTGTGAGTGGGCCAGCGCCTGGGCTAACTGGGACCAGTGGCTTCGTATCATAAACAGTCCCTTAATCCTAAGTGCTAGCACATGAGTAACATTGGAAGCCTCACATCACCTCTCCCAGCCTCTGTCTTCATCTGTAGAATGATGAACATATTAGTACCAACCTCACTAGGTTAGGGCGAGTATGAGATTAGATAATGCATGCCTACAAGGTGCCTAGCACAATCCTGGTACAAATCATTATCATATTATCCCCACAGTGACCCTTACCCCCTCTCCCCCTCCCTCAAGGCTCTACCCTTTGCCAGCCTCGGTCATGGGCAGGCTTCCAGGCATGAACTCACAAGGGAAGCACGTGAGTCCCAGCAAGATGGTAGACTCCTTTCCAGGTCCTCTTAAGCTTTGCCTCATGGCAGGTGCTCCTCTTTGATAATCCTTCCTCCCCACTGCATTTACAGGAAGATAGAGTCCTTCTGTAATTGACTTGTCTGATTGGACAGGCAAGCCACGAAGATGGAGAGGGAGGAAGCGCCTGAATGGAACACGAATGCCAGAAAATCAGCCCCTTCCTAACACGCTGCATTGAATTCAATTACTCTCTGTTTAGTTGCTTTTCCTAATCTACTGAAACATGTACAATTGCTATCAGAGGACTTATAATTATATATTCCCAGCCTGCCAGGTGGGATAGGTCCAAGCACTCGTTTTGTTTGGAGGCTGACACAATATGAATGCAGCTCCGATTTGTCTTGGGAGGAAGCCAGCACGATGCTAGTGCCTGTGGTTCAGCTACAGGGAATATTACTTTGGCAGGGGTCAGCCAGCCCCCCCCCCCCCCCGCCACTATATTTATCTTCCTCCTTCTCTTCTAGCTCAGCCTGCCAGATGCTTCACTTTCCCTCATAAAAGCCTAAAATATTTGTGTGCTTTAAAAACACGTTTTCAGAAATGCTACCAATTATTATTATTATTATCCAGTAACATTGCTTTATAGGTGTTTGTCAGCTTCTTTTGATTTCATATGGGGTTTTGGGGGGGACAGGTAATGAGGGTGTAGTGAGAAGAGGGTAGGAAATATACCTTTATGGAGGGAAGGAAAAGATTTTTTTGGTCTCTAACTTGTATTGCAGGTAGCAAAACCAATTTTTATGTTTTCAGTCCATGTAAAAGGCTGTTAAATGAGCAGAGTGTCAAAGCGTGGCCACGTGGAACTCAGGTTCTCATACTTCCTTACATTTATACAGCATAACTCAGTTTACAAGGCACAGTATTTCACTGGCCTCTTAGGTTAATCTTATATTGTAGGCATGGGTTATTTCTAACATGTATTCAACTGATATTCAGATAGATTAGGCAACTTGATTCATTAAATGAATATTTATTGAGAGCTTACTATATGCCAGGCAATGTTGTAAGCAGTGAGCAAAAGGCCCCACCCTCACACAGTTTACATTCTAATGCGGAACATACATGTAGATAAAATATATAATATGCCAGATAGTGATGAGAGGCATGGAGGAAATCCAGTGGGGAATCAGGCAGGGGGTTGTGTGTGGGTGTGTGTTTGGGGGTGGTGGTGTTGCAATTTTAAATTTGGTGGTGAGGTGGTGTTTTGTTAAATACCTGAAATGGTGAGGGAGGAAGCCATGTGAAAACCTAGAGGAAAGAACATTCTGGAAGTAGACAAGCAATTGCAAAACTTGGAGGAAGAAATCCTGCTACAGCAGAGCGGATAAATGAGACAGAGCCAGGGGATAAGGTTTGGAGAGGTTAGAAGGAACATTGTGTGAGGACTTACGGACCGTCACAAGATTTTGAGGAGGGGTGCATGATCTGATCTAGATTTTTAAAGGATTACTCAATGCATCGTGCTGAAATTAGAATGTAGGGGGGCAAGAGCAGAAATGAGCCAGCCAATTAGGGGGCCATTACGATAGTTCAGAGACGAGGTTGGCTCGGACCAGGGTGGTGGTGGAGGTGTCAGAAGTGGTCGGATCTGGAGCCGGTAGGGTTTGCCAATGGATTAGCTGTGGGGTATAAGAGAAAGACGGGAGTCCAAGGTGACACCACGGTTTGTGGGAGGATGGAGTTTCCACTGCCTGAAATGGAGAAGACTATGGGCAGGCTTGGCAGAGGGAAGATGAGGAATTAGATTTAGACCCGATAGGTTTGAACCTGTGATTAGACATCTCAATGGAGATATTGAGACATCAGTTAGATATATAAGTCTGGGGTCCAATGTAGAGGTTCTGGCTGGAGAAATAAATATATCAGTCTTCAGAGTGCAGATATTATTTAAAATCTTGAGATTAGATGGACTCACCAAGGGAGTATAGACAGAGTAGGGGTCTGAGGACTGAGCGCTTGCCAGCATTTGAGGGCTGGGGTGATGAAAGATCTAGCAAAGGAGAAGGAACAGCTAGTGAGGAAGCAGGAAAACCACAAGGACATGATCTTCTCGAAGCCAAGTGAAGAAAATGCTTCACAGAGAGGGAGTCATCAATTGTGTCAAAAGCTGTTGACAGGGCTTCCCTGGTGGTGCAGTGGTTGAGAGTCCGCCTGCCGATGCAGGGGACACGGGTTCATGCCCCGGTCTGGGAATATCCCACATGCCACGGAGCGGCTGGGCCCGTGAGCCATGGCCGCTGAGCCTGCGCGTCCGGAGCCTGTGTTCCGCAACGGGAGAGGCCACAACAGTGAGAGGCCCACGTACCAAAAAAAAAAAAAAGCTGTTGACAGTTCATGTGAAATGAGGCAGTAGGTCTCCCGAGTTATCCTCTCTCATAGCAGTCTCTCTTCTCCATTGGGGAAAAAAAAAAGGTAATGCCTGCCTGTTTCACTGGATAGTAACTCCTGTGAAAGCTGGCACATATTAAGAACTCATTGTGAAATGTATCTTTCTTTGGGTTTTTGTTTTGCCACAAAGCATCCATTCCTCCTTTCTTGCCTTCCTAATAGCGTCCCATATCTCTCTGGGTAATTCTCTCTGTCCTGTTGTGTGTAGCCTTGATAGGATGGCAAATTCAGGTGCTTTGGAGGTCAAATGGGCAGAAGCTGGCCAGGACCCCTACTTTGGAGGTCAAAATGGGCAGAAGCTGGCCAGGACCCCTACACCAGGCCCCATCCATCAGAGGCTCCTAAGTTTACCCAATGCAAGAGCAAGTGTTAAGTACCAGTATCTCTGTCCTAACCAGGCCCCTCCTGGTGGGAGACTGTTGCCATGGTTCCTGTTTCGTGGGCCTCGTGCTCCTCTGGGCCTGCTTCTCCAGCCTCTCTTTAGTGCCCTGAGCTCCCAGTACCCTCCCTTAAGTAAATCTCCAATTGTTTATGTTAACCAGAGCCAGTTCCTGTTCCTTTTAATAAAAAGTTGTAAGCACAAATAAATATTTGTTGAATAAATGAAAAAGCCTGGTTTTCATTTCACAAATGGAAAGTCTGAAGTTCAAAGAAGTTTAGCCTCTTGTTTAAGACCTCACAGCTTCCATCTGTCACCGATTCTTTGATGCACCCTTTTCACATTCTCAGATCTCTGCAATCGGGATGCATTTTACAGTTGATGGTGTCTTGTAGTTAATGGGCAGTATTTTTGTTTTTATTGGTATATAAAATAATGCTGTGTCTTACATCAGTTTTGAGTCAATGAAATACAGTACTAAGTTCTGGAGTTAGGATTCAAACATATCTCAAAAGTCTATACACCTTTGCTTCCTGAGAAGTTTACTATCTAGTTGGAAAAAAAAAAAAGTGGAAAAACAAAAATCTCCCTAAAGCTGGAGAGAGGATCTAACCAAGATTTCCGGGCTATATGAACTCTGAGGGGTTGGGCAGGGGAGCCTCTGGGTGGGCATCTAAATTGATCCTGAAAGGATAAGGAAGATCTTGGGAGTTTGGGATTAGCAGATGCAAACTATTATATATAGCATGGCTAAACAACAAGGTCCTACTGAATAGCACAGGGAACTATATTCAATATCCTGTAATAAACTATAATGGAAAAGAATATGAAAAAGCATATATATATGTATATATACATATATATATGAATCACTATATATATTCATATATATATATATGAATCACTTTGCTGTACACCAGAAACTAACACAACATTGTAAATCAACTATACTTCAATAAAAAATAAATTAAAAAAAAAGAAAGATCTTGGTCGATGGAAAGGTGGGAAGAGAGGAGAGATGAGAGGCTATATTCTAGATGCTGGCAACAAAGCAGACGTTTAAACGCATGTCTGAGGCGCGAGGCTGATGTTAGTGAGGATGGTTGCTCAGTGTCTCCTCCTCACTGCCTTCTCTTTCTCTAGAGTAAATGATTCTTCCAATTCTCCCTGCGTTTCCTATCACAATTCTTTTCTGCTGCAACCTTTTTCTGGCAGGCTCCTCCTTCCCACCTTCTGTCCTTTCCTCCCAGTCAGTTCCACTCGTATCTGGTAGACAGAATCCCCCTGGGAACCATGAACAGGGGAGAAGGTATCCTACGTGGAGGGGCAACAGTGCATGAGGGTATATAGATAGATAGATAGATAGATAGATATACACACACATACATATGTATGTATGCACATAGACAAAATGTCAGGTGGTATAGAGCAATGAAGAAAAAACATTAGAAGGGTTAGAGAACCAAGGATGTTGGGGTGGGAATTGCTAATTCAAATAGAATGGCTAGGGAGTCCTCTTTGATAAGGTGATACATCAACAGGGACCTGAAAGGAGGAAGGTGGAAAGTGTACCAGGGTGAGGGCACAGCACATGCAAACATGTGGAGGGGGGATCACTGTTTACAGAATAGCACGTCTACAGCAGAGTAGGTATGGGGCAATGCGGCAGCCAATGCATGTAGGGAGGTGATGCCTGGCCAGACTCTGCAGGCTTTATCAGTGTTGTAAGGGTTTGGGGTTTTATTCCACATGGATGGAAAGCCTTTGGGAAGATCTGAGCAGAGGAGAGAGAATGGGAGATAGATGGGGCATGATCACGGAGAAGCTGGAATGCTGCTCTAAAAAGTTTGAATGTGATTCTGTAATGTCCCTGCGATGTTCATTTCTGAATCTTTAAACAGTATGAAATCTACTCTAATGAATAAATATGATTTATTTTGTGGAACTCAGAGAGGCCCCCCCCACCTAGAACAGGTGTAATGATGTGATAGTTTGTTTTGACAGAAACAGGCTACAGAAGGTTATACTCCCTCCACTCTGCCTTTGGTTGTCAAGGAGATACCTCTGGAAACCTCTTCTCTTGTATCTAAATGTCACGATGTAGCACTTAGATTTTTCATGTTCTCCTTTTATTATGTTATTGTAAAGTTCACCATGTAATTTTGTGCAGGAGTTAACAATTTCATCACCGATGCATCTATTCATTGCAAATTCCCTATTCTTCTTCTCCATCCTTCTGAGGCTGGTTTCCCAGAGGGGATTGTGCCTGAAAGATAATCATGTCTCCAGGAGGTCCTGAGATCAGACAGGCTAAAAGAGGCAGGTTCATTCTGAGACGTTGATAGCAAAGTGGCGAATTGATGGATTCAGTGCATTATTTCAACTGCTTATTAATCAGGGTAGATGCTGCTGTGTTCATCTTATAGGGAAGGAAATTGAGACTCAATGGTAAAGAGACTTAACCAGGTAGTTGGTAGCCTGGCAACTAACATCTCCTATTTCAGTGTGATTTCTACAACCCTGCACTTTTTCAAAGATAGGAGCCGGAGGTGATAGATTAATTAGTTCATCCGTTATTCATTCACACATTGTGACTGAACGCCTTCTGTGAGCCGCGCACTGTTTGAGGCCCTGGGAGCACGGAGGTGAATGAGTCAGACCACAGCCTACGCACGTCCCTCCTGTGCCTACGCAGACATTACTCCTGGCTGTCGGCTGGAGGTAGATGCAGAATCCGTTATTGATCAGAGTTGGCCCTTTAGATGAAAATCTGTTTGCTCTCCCTGGCTCAGGCGGACATGATTCAGAGTCTGACAGAGCTGACTCCTAACCAGCTCTCCCTCTGAGAGGAAATTGAGGTTTTTCAATAAGTTCCAGACTAAAAGACATGCAGAGACGGATCTGGAGATTAAGACGGCCACGGATATTGTTGGCCAGGGATCAGACTCTCCCAAAGTGTTGTTTCATAAACTGTTCAACAATTCTGCTGAGTGGAATGTGTTTCTCCCAGCTTATTCAAATTGCACATCTTAAAGCATTACATCTCTGTGCTGTGATGCTCAATCAAGAGTAATGACGCATCCTGCTATCGCTTCCTTTCAGCATAGAGAGGAAACAGGTTGATGTCTTTGGACCTAGCGCATCATTTACCCACGGTAGCAATGCTTTCCTCTTGCTTCAGGAGGTCTTGAGGGCTTCCATCTGCTAGCAATTGGCTTTTAACAAATATTTTTAACCAAGGAGAGTTTAGAGTTTCTATATCAAAATATCTTCCTGAAAGCTCTGTCAGTAACCAACATATTTAAAGAAGGGTTACACTATCTATATTACTACCTGCACATCTTAATTATTTAAGCCTTCTAGAGCACACCCAAACTGGACAAAAGAGGAGATTAATGAAATGTATTATGATGTTTAGACAGATCAAATAAAAATGTGTCAGATACAAATAGCTCACACTGCATTATCTGATTTTGTCCTCAGCCTTTGCTTTTTCATCTGAAACGTCTGGATATATGTATTATCAAGCGAGGCTTGTCTGTCTGCTGTGCTGTTTCTTGAGTGGCCCCTTTAGTGGTTTAATATAGAGCTAAGAAGCAGCCATTGTTCTGGGTTTTGGGCATGTCTGAATTTTGTCAATCCAGTAAGCCTGCTACTTGGGGAAATTGATTTGGGGTGAAGATGACAATTGATTTGCATATGAGCCCAAGGTGTTTTGGAAGACAAGAAGCCAAGGTTACAAATTCTGCTCCCTGAGGTCTGGTTGGGTAGAGCTGCTGAAGAAGGGTGGGTAGAGGGCTCCCATTAACCCAGGACAGGGAAGGGCTATGAGATTCCTAAAATAAAATCAACATTATGGAGAGGAGACGTCTAGGCTGATGACCTGGGACCAAGACCTTAAAGCCTGTGACGTAGGGCTAGGTCTTACACAGTGCATCAAATGGCTTTTCTGGACTAACTATCCTAGCACAGTGAAAAGAATATAGGAGAGAATTCCTGAGAGCAAGGGTGTCATTGGAAAGACCCGTAACTTCAGAGTTAAAATAAGGGGGCAGGCATGGGAAGGAATGGGCAGAACCAGCCCCCATGGTGACACTGGGTAGAAGACATGGCAGCTCTGGACACATCCGTCCACTTGTTTCAACTTGGTATGGAGGGGCAGGTCTGAATGTTGTTGCTTTGTGTAAGCTCCTGGGAGATCACTGGACTAGTTAGAGTTGAGAATATCCCTATATATCACTTCTTGCTAGTGGGGCATGAGGGTGTATTCAAGTAAAAAAGAAAGGTGATGTGACCATATCTGTACTCTGAATTTGTGGGGTAGGACATACTAGTTGCAGTGTATGTGTGTGTGTGTGTGTGTGTGTGTGTGTTTTGGGGGATTCAACTGGGATTTTACAACTCTTTGGACACCCCATATCTGCATCACAAACTGATCACCCTCCCCTAGAAATGGAGCCGCCTAGTGACTGAGATAAGGGCCACCACTCTTATCATGGAAAAGGCACTGCTGACAGGGAGGATTCCAGGGTACTGTGCTGAGCACAGCCTAGAAAGAGCCCTAGAGAAAGCTCTGAAACCCCTGGGTAAATAGAGAGTGGTGGGCAGGATATTTAGGGAAGAAGAAAATACAAGAACAGCAAACTAGAATGGTAGAAGATGTAGCTTTAACTTCAATCTCCAAGACAATATGTGGAAGGTGGTTATTAAGGATTCCCGCTCAAACTCAATTTCTAAATATCATGAAATCTCTTCTTGGTGGAAGAGCAAGCAAAATCTGATGTTGTAGGTCCTGGGTGTGAAAGGATCCCTGCCACTCCAAGTCTGGACATCTCCAGAGATACGGGCTAACGCCGAGGCCATATAGGAATGAGGACACGCAGGTCACAATGGAACCCTGAGGTACTGAAACACCTCTGGAGGGTGTTTTGAGGAATGAACTTATAGCCCTGGGAGGAAAACATTTGAACTTTGTTCAATGGGACATACTTCTGAAATAATGGTAAAAATAATAGGTTTTTTAAAATATATATATAATTTAGAACTTTTCCTATGCCAGTCCTTGCTCTAAGGGTTAGGGTTAGGGTCATTCAATTAATTAATTAAATGTAATTCATTTAATCCTCATAATTATCCTCTGAGGCAGGTCCTAGTGTTATGTTTTCTCATCTCCCGTCGCTCCAGGCTCACTTATGCTGTGCGTGGTGCTCAGGCCAGGCCAGACCTGCTCCTCACTGAAAGTCTTTGCTCTTCTGTTCCTCCCTACGTGTGCCCACATGCCCTGTTCCCTGACCTCCCTCAGGTCTTTTCTCCAATGTCTCCTTCTCAGTGAGTCTTCTCTTGCTACATTTTAAACTTGACATTCTCTCTCCTCTTCCCTGCTAGAATTCTCTCCACAGCACTTACTACCATGCAAGATATATAAACGACAAACACACACTTAATATGCCTTACTTATGAACACACACTTACATGCCTTACTTATAAAGACACATTTATGGCCTTACTTATAAACACACACTTACATGCCTTACTTATAAAGACACATTTATGTGCCTTACTTATAAACACACACTTACATGCCTTACTTATAAAGACACACTTATATTCCTTACTTATTTTCTGTCTTCTCTATCAGGATCCTAAAGGCATTTTTGGCTACTCTTTTTTCACTGTTGAATCTAGAGGCCATATTAAAACACAGTTAACGATTTCTCCCACACAGGTACCCAAAGATGCTGGCAGAAGCACTGGGGCAGGCTTCTGGAGGGTCCATCCTCTACCATGCTCATCCTTTTAGTCACTAGATTGTGGGAAGTCCAGAGGGTCTTGGGGTAGAGGTTGAGGCAGACACAAAGTTGGGTAGAGGAAAACATAGGCAGAACACTCTGTGACATAAATCACAGCAAGATCCTTTTTGACTGACCTCCTAGAGAAATGGAAATAAAAACAAAAATAAGCAAATGGGACCTAATGAAACTTAAAAACTTTTGCACAGCAAAGGAAACCATAAACAAGACCAAAAGACAACCCTCAGAATGGGAGAAAATATTTGCAAGTGAAGAAACTGACAAAGGATTAATCTCCAAAATTTACAAGTAGCTAATGCAGCTCAATATCAAAAAAACAAACAACCCAATCCAAAAATGGGCAGAAGACCTAAACAGACATTTGTCTAAAGAAGATATACAGATTGCCAACAAACACATGAAAGGAGGCTCAACATCACTAATTATTAGAGAAATGCAAATCAAAACTACAATGAGGTATCACCTCACACAGGTCAGAATGGCCATTATCAAAAAATCTACAAATAATAAATGCTGGAGACGGTGTGGAGAAAAGGGAACTCTCTTGCACTTTTGGTGGGAATGTAAATTGATACAGCCACTATGGAGAACAGTATGGAATTTCCTTAAAAAACTAAAAATAGAACTTCCATACAGCCCAGCAAACCCACTACTGGGCATATACCCTGAGAAAACCATAATTCAAAAAGAGTCATGTACCACAATGTTCACTGCAGCTCTATTTACAATAGCCAGGACATGGAAGCAACCTAAGTGCCCATCGACAGACGAATGGATAAAGAAGATGTGGCACATATATACAATGGAATATTACTCAGCCATAAAAAGAAATGAAACTGAGTTATTTGTAGTGAGGTGGATGGACCTAGAGTTTGTCATATAGAGTGAAGTAAGTCACAAAGAGAAAAACAAATACCGTATGCTAACGCATATATATGGAATCTAAAAAAAAAAATAATGGTCATGAAGAACCTAGGGGCAGGATGGGAATAAAGACACAGACCTACTAGAGAATGGACTTGAGGACACGGTGAGGGGGAAGGGTAAGCTGGGATGAAGTGAGAGAGTGGCATAGACTTATATATACTACCAAATGTAAAACAGCTAGCTAGTGGGAAGCAGCCACATAGCACAGGGAGATCAGCTCAGTGCTTTGTGACTACCTAGAGGGGGTGGGAGGGAGACCCAAGAGGGAGGAGATATGGGGATTTATGTATACGTATAGCTGATTCACTTTGTACTAACACACCATTGTAAAGTAATTATACTCCAATAAAGATGTTAAAAAAAAAAAAAGACACAGCTATTAGGTGACAGAGCTGGGCATGGGTCCAGTCCCTGCCCCAGTCTGGCCCCAGAGTCTATGCTCTAAACTGTTAGGCTCTACCTTTGCAGGATGGTTTCTGTGAAAATAGGGAAAGACAGGAGGCTACCATTTCTGTACCTGACACATAATGCTTATCATATTCTTAAGGACCCTTAAGGGTCCTTAAATTCCTCTTAGAACAAGTTGGGGATATGCATAAATGCAATAAAATACATTTCTAAAAAGTTAAAAATAAAATTGTTTAAGTCAAGTTTTTGATTTTTCTCTTCCTCCCATGACTGAGTAGCTACTAGGAGAATCCAGCTACAAAACAGGGAGTAGGCACCATTTTAAAACATTACTTCTAATAGATAATATCTATGGGATATCTCATGTAGCTGTCAGAATAACAGCCCTCCAAAGATGTCCATACTCCGACCACCAGAACCTGTGAATATTACCTTACATGGCAAAAGAGACTTTGCGTATGTACTTAATTAAGTTAAGGACCTTGCGATGGGGAGTTATCCTGGTTGCTCTGGGTGGGCCCAATCTAACTGCAAGTGTCCTTAGAAGTGGAGAACCTTCTCCAATTGTGGTCAGAGAGAGACATTCGATGATGGAAGTAGGGTTAGGGAGACACAACACTGCTGGCTTTGAAGATGGAGGAAGGGGCCACAAGTCACGGAATGTGGGCAGCCTCTAGAAGCTGCAGAAAGCAAGGAAATGTATTCTCCCCTAGAGCTTACAGAAAGGAAAGTAGCGCTGTCTGGACCTTGGTTTTAGCCCAGAGAGATCTGTGCGGGACTTCTGACTTACAGGATGGTGTGTTTTTGTTTTTCAGTTTTACATATATATTTTTTATTTTTCAGATTCTTTCCCATTACAGTTTATTACAAGATATTGAATATTGTTCCCTGTGCTATACAGTAGGTCCTTGTTGTTTATCTATTTTATTTTATTCTTTTAGTCCTAATCTTATTTTTTAATTTTATTTATTTTTTTATACACCAGGTTCTTATTAGTCATCAATTTTATACATATCAGTGTATACATGTCAATCCCAATCACACAATTCATCACACCAACCCCCCCCCAGCCCCCCACCGCTTTCCCCCCTTGGTGTCCATACATTTGTTCTCTACATCTGTGTCTCAATTTCTGCACTGCAAACCGGTTCATCTGTACCATTTTTCTAAGTTCCACATATATACGTTAATATATGATATTTGTTTTTCTCTTTCTGACTTACTTCACTCTGTATGACAATCTCTAGATCCATCCACGTCTCAACAAATGACCCAATTTCATTCCTTTATATGGCTGAGTAATATTCCATTGTATATATGTGCCATATCTTCTTTATCCATTTGTCTGTCGATGGGCATTTAGGTTGCTTCCATGACCTGGCTATTGTAAACAGAACCATTGCCACAGTCCAGGCAAGAGACTGTGGTGGCTTAGACTAGGGTGGTGAAAGTGGAAGTAAAGAGAGGTGTGTGAACAAACCCAGAACACATTTTGAACTTATGACTGATAAGACTTGCTGATGGATTGGATTTATAGAATTAGGCAAAGAAAGTGACTTGGTTTTTTGGCTTGATCCACCGGGTGTTGGTGATACTGTTTATTTTGATGAGGGCACTCAAAATTATTCACTGTGCTTTCTTTGTTTATGAGTCATCTGGGGTAATTTGCTCTGGTATGAATAGTGCAAGACTGCTATGCTTTATAAAACTATTCCTAATCTAAAATAGAAAATTAAACAATGAACAAAACAGTATTTAGGCTTAAAGGAACTCCAGAGACGGGCGCGAGCCGCGGCTATCGGCGCAGACCCCAGAGACGGGCATGAGACACTAAGGCTGCTGCTGCCACCACCAAGAAGCCTGTGTGCGAGCGCAGGTCACTATCCACACCCCCCTTCCGGGGAGCCTGTGCAGCCCGCCACTGCCAGGGTCCTGGGATCCAGAGACAACTTCCCCGGGAGAACGCACAGCGTGCCTCAGGCTGGCGTAACGTCCCGCCGGCCTCTGCTGCCACAGGCTCGCCCCGCACTGTGTGCCACTCCCTCCCCCCGGCCTGAGTGAGCCAGAGCCCCCGAATCAGCGGCTCCTTTAACCCCGTCCTGTCTGAGCGAAGAACAGACGCCCTCCGGCGACCTACACGCAGAGGTGGGGCCAAATCCAAAGCTGAGCCCCGGGAGCTGTGCGAACAAAGAAGAGAAACGGAAATCTCTCCCAGCAGCCTCAGGAGCAGCGGGTTAAATCTCCACAATCAACTTCATGTACCTTGCATCTGTGGAATACCTGAATAGACAACAAATCATCCCAAATTGAGGAGGTGGACTTTGAGAGCAAAGATTTATTATTTTTTCCCCTTTTCCTCTTTTTGTGAGTGTGTGTGTATGCTTCTGTGTGAAATTTTGTCTGTATAGCTTTGCTTTCACCATTTGTCCTAGGGTTCTATCCGTCTGTTTTTTAAAAAAAAATTTTTTCTTAATAATTATTTTTTATTTTAATAACTTTATTTTATTTTATCTTACTTTATTTTATTTTCTTTTATCCTCTTTCTTTCTTTCTTTCTACTTTTTCTCCCTTTTATTCTGAGCCGTATGGATGAAAGGCTCTTGGTGCTACAGCAAGGAGTCAGTGCTGTGCCCCTGAGGTGGGAGAGCCAAATTCAGGACACTCGTCCACAAGAGGCCTCCCAGCTCCACGTAATATCAAACAGCGAAAATCTCCCAGAGATCTCCATCTCAACACCAACACCCAGCTTCACTCAATGACCAGCAAGCTACAGTGCTGGACACCCTATGCCAAACTAGCAAGACAGGAACACAACCCCACCCATTAGCAGAGAGGCTGCCTAAAATCATAATAAGTCCATAGACACCCCAAAACAAACCACCAGACGTGGACCTGCCCACCAGAAAGACAAGATCCAGCCACACCCAACAGAACACAGGCACTAGTCCCCTCCACCAGGAAGCCTACACAACCCACTGAACCAACTTTAGCCACTGGGGACAGACACCAAAAACAACGGGAACTACGAACCTGCAGCCTGCAAAAAGGAGACCCCAAACACAGTAAGATAAGCAAAATGAGAAGACAGAGAAACACACAGCAGATGAATGAGCAAGATAAAACCCCACCAGACCTAACAAATGAAGAGGAAATAGGCAGTCTACCTGAAAAACAATTCAGAATAATGATAGTAAAGATGATACAAAATCTTGGAGATAGAATAGACAAAATGCAAGACACATTTAACAAGGACCTAGAAGAACTAAAGATGAAACAAGCAACAATGAATAACACAATAAATGAATTAAAAATACTCTAGATAGGATCAATAGCAGAATAACTGAGGAAGAAGAACGGAAAAGTGACCTGGAAGATAAAAGAGTGGAAATAACTACTGCAGAGCAGAATAAGGAAAAAAGAATGAAAAGAACTGAGGACAGTCTCAGAGACCTCTGGGACAACATTAAATGCACCAACATTCGAATTATAGGGGTTCCAGAAGAAGAAGAGCAAAAGAAAGGGACTGAGAAAATATTTGAAGAGATTATAGCCAAAAACTTCTCTAATATGGGAAAGAAAATAGCTAATCAAGTCCAGGAAGCACAGAGAGTCCCATACAGGATAAATCCAAGGAGAAACACGCCAAGACACATATTAATCAAACTATCAAAAATTAAAGACAAAGAAAAAATATTAAAAGCAGCAAGGGAAAAACAACAAGTAACACAGAAGGGAATCCCCATCAGGTTAACAGCTGATCTTTCAGCAGAAGCTCTGAAAGCCAGAAGGGAGTGGCAGGACATATTTAAAGTGATGAAGGAGAAAAACCTACAACCAAGATTACTCTACCCAGCAAGGATCTCATTCAGATTTGATGGAGAAATTAAAAGCTTTACAGACAAGCAAAAGCTAAGAGAATTCAGCACCACCAAACCAGCTTTGCAACAAATGCTAAAGGAACTTCTCTAGGCAGGAAACACAAGAGAAGGAAAAGACCTACAATAACAAACCCAAAACAATTAAGAAAATGGGAATAGGCACATACATATCAATAAATACCCTAAATGTAAATGGATTAAATGCTCCTACCAAAAGACACAGATTGGCTAAATGGATACAAAAACAAGACCCATATATATGCTGTCTACAAGAGACCCACTTCAGACCTAGAGACACATACAGACTGAAAGTAAGGGGACGGGAAAAGATATTCCATGCAAACCAAAAGAAAGCTGGAGTAGCAATTCCCATATCAGACAAAATAGACTTTAAAATAAAGACTATTAGAAGAGACAAAGAAGGACACTACATAATGATCAAGTGATCGATCCAAGAAGAAGATATAACAATTGTAAATATTTATGCACCCAACATAGGAGCACCTCAATACATAAGGAAAATACTAACAGCCATAAAAGGGGAAATCGACGGTAACACATTCATAGTAGAGGACTTTAACACCCCACTTTCACCAATGGACAGGTCATCCAAAATGAAAATAAATAAGGAAACACAAGCTTTAAATGATACATTAAACAAGACGGACTTAATTGATATTTATAGGACATTCCACCCAAAAACAACAGAATACACATTTTTCTCAAGTGCTTATGGAACATTCTCCACGATAGATCATATCTTGGGTCACAAATCAAGCCTTAGTAAATTTAAGAAAATTGAAATTGTATCAGGTATCTTTTCCGACAACAACGCCATGAGACTAGATATCAATTACAGGAAAAGATCTGTAAAAAATACAAACACATGGAGGCTAAACAATACACTACTTAATAATGAAGTGATCACTGAAGAAATCAAAGAGGAAATCAAAAAATACCTAGAAACAAATGACAATGGAGACACGATGACCCAAAACCTATGGGATGCAGCAAAAGCAGTTCTAAGAAGGAAGTTTATAGCTATACAAGCCTACCTTAAGAAACAGGAAACATCTCGAATAAAACACCTAACTTTGCACCTAAAGCAATTAGAGAAAGAAGAACAAAAATCCCCCAAGTTAGCAGAAGGAAAGAAATCATAAAGATCAGATCAGAAATAAATGAAAAAGAAATGAAGGAAACGAAAGCAAAGATTAACAAAACTAAAAGCCAGTTCTTTGAGAAGATAAACAAAATTGATAAACCATTAGCTAGACTCATCAAGAAAAGAAGGGAGAAGACTCAAATCAATAGAATTAGAAATGAAAAAGGAGAAGTAACAACTGACACTGCAGAAATTTAAAAAATCATGAGAGATTACTACAAGCAACTATATGCCAAAAAAATGGACAACCTGGAAGAAATGGACAAATTCTTAGAAATGCACAACATGCCAAGATTGAATCAGGAAGAAATAGAAAATATGAACAGACCAATCACAAGCACTGAAATTTCAACTATGATTAAAATCTTCCAACAAACAAAAGCCCAGGACCAGATGGCTTCACAGGCGAATTCTATCAAACTTTTATAGAAGAGCTAACACCTATCCTTCTCAAACTCTTCCGAAATATAGCAGAGGGAGGAACACTCCCAAACTCATTCTACGAGGCCACCATCATCCTGATACCAAAACCAGACAAGGATGTCACAAAGAAAGAAAACTACAGGCCAATATCACTGATGAGCATAGATGCAAAAATCCTCAACAAAATACTAGCAAACAGAATCCAGCAGCACATTAAAAGGATCATACACCATGATCAGTGGGGTTTATTCCAGGAATGTATGGATTCTTCAATATATGCAAATAAATCAATGTGATACACCATATTAAGAAATTGAAGGAGAAAAACCATATGGTCATCTCAATAGAGGCAGAGAAAGCTTTTGACAAAATTCAACACCCATTTATGATAAAAACCCTCCAGAAAGTAGGCATAGAGGGAGCTTTGCTCAACATAATAAAGGCCATATATGACAAACCCATAGCCAACATCATCCTCAATGGTGATAAACTGAAAGCATTTCCGCTAAGATCAGGAACAAGACAAGGTTGCCCACTCTCACCACTCTTATTCAACATAGTTTTGGAAGTTTTAGCCACAGCAGTCAGAGAAGAAAAGGAAATAAAAGGAATCCAAATTGGAAAAGAAGTAGTAAAGCTGTCACTGTTTGCAGATGACATGATACTATACATAGAGAATCCTAAAGATGCTACCAGAAAACTACTAGAGCTAATCAATGAATTTGGTAAAGTAGCAGGATACAAAATTAATGCACAGAAATCTCTGGCATTCCTATACACTAATGATGAAAAATCTGAAAGTGAAATTAAGAAATCACTCCCATTTACCACTGCAACAAAATGAATAAAATATCCAGGAATAAACCTACCTAAGGAGCCAAAAGACCTATATGCAGAAATTTATAAGACACTGATGAAAGAAATTAAAGATGATACAAATAGATGGAGAGATATACCATGTTTTTGGATTGGAAGAATCAACAGTGTGAAAATGACTCTGCTACCCAAAGCAATCTACAGATTCAATGCAATCCCCATCAAACTACCGCTGGCAGTTTTCACAGAACTAGAACAAAATATTTCACAATTTCTATGGACACACAAAAGACCCTGAATAGGCAAAGCAGTCTTGAGAACGAAAAACGGGGCTGGAGGAATCAGGCTCCCTGACTTCAGACTATACTGCAAAGCTACAGTAATCAAGACAGTATGATACTGGCACAAAAACAGAAAGATAGATCAATGGAACAGTATAGAAAGCCCAGAGATAAACCCATGCACATATGGTCAACTTATCTTTGATAAAGGAGGCAGGAATGTACAGTGGAGAAAGGGCAGCCTCTTCAATAAGTAGTGCTGGGAAAACTGGACAGGTACATGTAAAAGTATGAGATTAGAACACTCCCTAACACCATATACAAAAATAAGCTCAAAATGGATTTAAGACCTAAATGTAAGGCCAGAAACTAAAACTCTTAGAGGAAAACATAGGCAGAACACTCTATGACATAAATCACAGCAAGAACCCTTTTGACCCACCTCCTAGAGAAATGGAAATAAAAATAAACAAATGGGACCTAATGAAAATTCAAAGCTTTTGCACAGCAAAGGAAACCATAAAAATGACCAAAAGACAACCCTAAGAATGGGAGAAAATATTTGCAAATGAAGCAACTGACAAAGGATTAATCTCCAAAATTTACAAGCAGCTCATGCAGCTTAATAACAAAAAACCAAAAAACCCAATCCAAAAATGGTCAGAAGACCTAAATAGACATTTCTCCAAAGAAGATATACAGATTGCCAACAAACACATGAAAGAATGCTCAACATCATTAATCATTAGAGAAATGCAAATCAGAACTACAATGAGATATCATCTTACACCGGTCAGAGTAGCCATCATCAAAAAATCTAGAAACAATAAATGCTGGAGATGGTGTGGAGAAAAGGGAACACTCTTGCACTGCTGGTGGGGATGTGAATTGGTACAGCCACTATGGAGAACAGTATGGAGGTTCCTTAAAAATCTACAAATAGAACTACCATATGACCCAGAAATCCCAGTACTGGGCATATACCCTGAGAAAGCCATAATTCAAAAAGACTCATGTACCAAAATGTTCATTGCAGCTCTATTTACAATAGCCCGGAGATGGAAACAACCTAAGTGTCCATCACTGGATGAATGGATAAAGAAAATGTGTCACATATATACAATGGAATATTACTCAGCCATAAAAAGAAACGAAATTGAGTTATTTGTAGTGAGGTAGATGGACCTCGAGTCTGTCATACAGAGTGAAGTAAGTCAGAAAGAGAAAGGCAAATACCATATGCTAACACATATATATGGAATCTAAGAAAAAAAAATGTCATGAAGAACCTAGGAGTAAGACAGGAATAAAGACACAGAGCTACTAGAGAATGGACTTGAGGATATGGAGAGGGGGAAGTGTAAGCTGTGACAAAGTGAGAGAGTGGCATGGACATATATACACTACCAAATGTAAAATAGCTAGTGGGAAGCAGCCGCATAGCACAGGGAGATCAGCTCAGTGCTTTGTGACCACCTAGAGGGGTGGGATAGGGAGGGTGGGAGGGAGGGAGAGGCAAGAGGGAAGAGATATGGGAACATATGTATATGTATAACTGATTCACTTTGTTATACAGCAGAAACTAACACACCATTGTAAAGCAATTATACTCCAATAAAGATGTAAAAAAAAAAAACAGTATTTAGTCAAAATACTCTAAGTGGGACAAATTTAAAGTTTTTAAGCTATAAATAAACTATAAAACAAAATTAAAAATAAGGCTATTTCTAGTTTGCATAATTTTTTAGTACTTTTTTTGGACAGGATTCCCACCAAAGAAATTTCCCCTTTCTCCCAAGACCTGTCATGGGCTAGGAAACCAAATACAATTGTTCATTAAAATCACATGTAAAGGGACTTCCCTTGTGGCGCAGTGGTTAAGAATCCACCTGCCAATGCAGGGGACACGGGTTCGAGCCCTGGTCTTGGAAGATCCCACATGCCGCAGAGCAACTAAGCCCGTGTGCCACAACTACTGAGTCTGCATTCTAGAGCCCATGAGCCACAACCACTGAGCCCACGTGCCACAAATACTGAAGCCTGCATGCCTAGAGCCCGTGCTCCGCAACAAGAGAAGGTACTGCTCACCACAACTAGAGAAAGCCTGAGTACAGCAACGGAGACCCAACGCAGCCAAAAATAAATAAATCAATAAAATTGATTCTTAAAAAAAATTGCATGTAAAATAAGAGTAAATAAGGTCTGTTTTACATCACTTTGCTCTACACCAGATACTAACACAATATTGAAAATCAACTATACTTCAGTTTAAGAAGTTTCAAAAAGAGTAAACACGGTCTGAATGAGGGGATGAAAAGTTTCCTATGAGTAAAGGATAAGCATTTTTTCCACGGGCTTTATGACAATGATTAAGATTGCTCAGAAGCCTTGTCCGCTTACTTATGGAGCCAAAGAGACTGCTGAATAAGACTACTCTGGATAGATATGGAGTTACTGACTTCAGTTTTGATATGTTTATGAGTTGCCTGTCTGCCTTTCCCAGATGTCTTCTCTACCACCAGCTGAAAACTTGATCTCTGTGAGTAGATTTGGTCCAACCATTGTGTCACACTTGCTTCTAGTTCAAAGCTGCTTATCTGTCCCAGTTTTAGTTACTGCATTTCTACCCTGTTATTATGACCTGATCTCCCACATGTACCTTGTTTCTGTATCTGTGGAGTGCATGCCTTGATAACACGGTCTATGTAGAACTGTGACTGTAATTTTTCCTTTTCAGTTCTCATTCATGTTGGAGCAAGCATTCTATTCCTGAACCAAGGAAACAAACTCTACTACATCTCTTACTACTAGCTAGCAGGTTCTGAACATTTATTATGTGCCAAGCATTGTGATAAACACATTACACACATGATCACACAATTCTGACAGCTATCCAATGAGTTACATTATTTTTTTTTAATGATGAAGCTGAAGCACAGAGAGAATATATAATTTTTTCTACTTCATACAGCTAGTTAGTGGATGATGGAGCGAGGATTAGGACCCAGAGTAACTTAAAAGTCCCTGATCCCCATCACTATCCTGTAACTGCCCAGTATAGACCAATACACAAACTCAAGCCCCCCAGCTTGCTTGATCTGGGAATAACTTCCCTTCCTATGTCCCTTCTGCCCCTTAGTTGATGTCTCTCTGTGGTGGAACCCAAACCCACGCTCCTTCACTGTCACGTGTTCCTGAAGTTCCTTTTCCATGCCATATTATTTCATTAGGTATGTTAGATGGCCAGAAGCCAATTCTATGGGGGAAATTTGTATTTTTATTTAGCTCCAGACTTTATAGATACTGAGACAGCAGTTAATAGAGAGACAGCTCACTGGTTAACCGGCCCTATAAAGTAGGTGCTATTGTTACTATTTTTGAAAAGATTAAGGTACAGGTCTTATAATTTCATGTAGGTGTTTTATGCTGGGTCCTAGATTTCAACGCATGTCTGACTGATTTCAGTGTGTCCTCTTACTTAATTTCTGGGAACTGTCTCCTAAGTGAATCTAGTTTGGTGCTCACAGGCTTCCTATTTTACATGCAGCATTGTGTTTCTATTTTATTTCCTTGTAAATAAATGTCCCTATATGAGTTTTTATGGTAATGGAAATTTTTTAAATGCAGTTTTCATCCTCTTGTCCACTCCCTTGAAACAGTAAAATTGATAAGTTGTTTTTTTTCATCTCATTTTGGAACACAGTTAATCTTTTTCTTATTTTGGATTTGTGCTTTTGAATGCTTATTTTGTCTGATTCTTGCCTTGGAATATTTTTTAATCTGAATATATTACTGTTTTAGGAAAGGGGAGCTTTTTCTTAATAAAACTGAGTAATGCAATTTCTATGATAACAATTGCTTAATTATTCCAAAATAAACACAATATATCATGTGTAATGCATCACTGAACAAATTTACCACATGAATGTTTGAAACCAAGAGAAAAATTTATAAAGGCCAATTTTATGGAAAACCTGAAAGGGTTTTGGAAATTTAAAGAAAAAAAGAAATCCTTTGGCCACATTCTGAGTTGACCTGTAGCTGAAAGAGCCAGCTTCAGAGACGTTAGTGGCTAAGAGGAAGCTTTAGATTCTGAACTCAACTCTACATGCATTTTTCAGACCCCTCCTGTGTAATTAGCCATGTTTTGTGCTGGGTGTGCAGAAAGTAGTAAGACACACCCCTTCAACTCAGAGTCTAGTAGAGGGGGGGTGGCCATGACAACACAACAACAGCAATGATAATAGCAATATAGTATGATAAGTGTGCCAACAAAAGCATCTACAGTTTGGATCCTGCTCCCTGGTGCTACCTCAGGCTTTTACAGATATATTTTCTAGTATCCTTTGACTTTGATTACTTTTTTGTAAAATGAAAATCAAAGACTTACTTTTAAGCCGTTAAACTTAGATTAACTGGAAAGGACCATTTTTGTTAATTGATTTTTTTGGATTGGCAAGAAGTCGAATTTTCAGCTTGTTACCTATTTCATTCACTTTAATTTTTTTACATCTCCAAAACATTTTTGTTGAGTCACTTCTACAGTAGTTCCCAAATTTAGTTATGTATAAGAACCTCTTCAGAGACCTGTTAAAAATAGACTCCTGGGACCCCAACCTCATCAGTGAGGTTCGGATTCATCAGGTCAAGACTAGGGCCCAGGAATCTGCCTTTTAAACAAACTGCCCAGGTAATTGTGACCCTGGTGGTTTGGGGGAGAACACAGCTCTGTATGTCACAGTGTCACGGTAGTCTTCCAGTCCTGGGGCCAGTTTGCTCTTACTCTGATCCACTCTGCTCTGCATCCTGGAGAACAGGCTGGTTTCCCAAGCTCCTGTCAAGTGGTTTCCAGCTGGTTCTGGCCAAGGGAGGAACTGGTGGGGACTGCAGGACAGGAGGAAGGAAGAAGCCTCTGCTTGCCTCCTGTGGGAGTCTTTGGGAGAGGCTAAATGCTATGGCTCTAGTGTCTGCCAAACAAGAACAAGCCCACAATGAGCATTCCAGCTTCTACATGTATTCCTGGCTTCCAGGACCCAGTACTCCAGCCCCAGACTCTGGACATCAAGGTCAGCTATTGATTCTGTTAACTTCTGAGTTGCCTCACTATAGCTGATGTTATCAATGCTCTGTCCACATCTCTAAGAATCCACTTACCATTTTGGTCAGCCAGCCTGACTTCCAAAGGTAAGCTCCTGCCTGTATCTTTGTTGGAGAGCTACCCCCAAGCAGCTGACATCCCCTTGGTGTGTATAGCAGGCTGTAAGTGCCTAAGAATTAACATTTCCTTAGGAGATAGCCCTTAACCAATGACTGACTAGTGTAAATACCCCAGCTCCCTTACCCCTTGGTGAGGATAATTCTGAGATGTGCATTTTGTGCTATTTTCTAGAGTGTCCACGTGGAATTAAGCTCCAGCTGCCCACTTTGGTATCTGGCTAAATAGATGCCCGTGTGGGCAAGTTGCCTTGCCTTCCTTTCCTGTAGCACTTCTCCCCATCTACCTATATTCCTTGCATTTTCTGATAAATTGCCTGCATTTGAATCTTGTCTCAGAGGCTGCTTCTTAGAAGCCCAAACTAAGATGCTCACTATTCCTGGTTGGCTTCTCAGCTTCTTCTATCACTCATGTATCCAATTCCTGGCATTACAGTCCTTTTGTTTGAAACTCCTAGAGGAATTTTTCTTATCCTTGTTAGATGAAACTAGGTACTAGTTACCACAACTATTCAGATGAACAAGCACGATCTTTATCCCCAAGTGGCTCATCTGCTAAAAGGGAAGACAAACAATCTTATAGAACAGCAACGTGTGAAGAGAGCTTGGAGACAAGATGGCAGAACAGAAGGACTTAAGCTCACATTCTCTCACAAAAACACCAAAATCACAACTAACTGCTGAACAACGATAAACAAAAAAAGACTGGAACCTACCTAAAAAGATATTCTACATTCAAAGACAAAGAAGAAGCCACAATGAGTCACTAGGAGGAGTGCATTCATGATATATTCAAATCCCATACCCACCAAGTGGGTGATCCACACACTGGAAAATAATTATATTGCAGACGTTCTCCCACAGGAGTGAGAGTTCTAGCCCTGCATCAGCCTCCCTAGTCTTGGGGTCTGGAATCAGGAGCAGGAGCCCCCAGAGCATTTGGTTTTGAAGGCCAGTGGGGCTTGATTGCAGGAACTCCACAGGACTGGGGGAAACAGAAACTCCACTCTTGGAGAGCACATACAAGGTCTCGTGCACACCAGGACCCAGGGAAAAAGCAGTGACTTTGTAGGAGCCTGGACCAGACCCACCTGCTGGTCTTAGAGGGTCTCCTGTGGAGGTGGGGAGAGGCTGTGACTCACTGTTGAGACAAGGACACTGGTGGTGGAGGTACCAGGGAGTACTCATTGGCATGAGCTCTCCTGGAGGCTGCCATTTTGACACGAAGACCTGGCCCCACCAAACAGCCTGTAGGCTCCAGTGCTAGGATGCCTCAGGCCACTACCAATCAGGAACACAGCCCCACCAATCAGCAGGCAGGCTGCCTAAAGTCTTCCTAAACCCACAGCTACCTGTAAACACACCACTTGACACAACACTGCCCACCAGAGGGAAAAGACCCAGCTCCACCCAAGAGCGGGTAGGCACCAGTCCCTCCCACAAGGAAGCCTGCACAAGCCTCTAGACCAGCCTCACCCACCAGGGGGGCAGACACCAGAAGCAAGAGGAACTACAGTCCTACAGCCTGTGAAATGGAGACTGCAACAGAAAGTTAGACAAATTGAGACAGCAGAAGAATATGTTCCAGATGAAGGAACAAGATAAAACCCCGAAGAACAACTAAGTGAAGTGGAGATAGGGTATCTACCCAAAAAAGAATTCAGAGTAATGACAGTAAAGATGATCCAAGATCTCAGAAAAAGAATAGAGGTACAGACCAAGAAGACCCAAGAAATGTTTAACAAAGAGTTAGAGGATATAAAGAACAAAAACACAGAGTTGAACAATAAGTAAACTGAAATGAAAAATACACTCGAAGGAGTCAATAGCAGAATAAATGAGGCAGAAAAATGCATAAGTGAGCTGGAAGGCAGAATGGTGGAAATCACTTCTGTGAAACATGGTAAAGAAAAAAGAATGAAAAGAAATGAGGACAGCCCTAGAGACCTCTGAGACAACATTAAACTCACCAACATTCACATTATAGGGGTCCCAGAAAGAGAAGAGAGAGAGAGAAAGGGCCTGAGAAAATATTTGAAGAGATAATAGCTGAAAACTTCCCTAACATGGGAAAGGAAATAGTCACCCAAGTTCAGGAAGCACAGAGAATCCCATACAGGATAAAACCAAGGAGGAACACGCCAAGACACATATTAATCAAATTGACAAAAATTAAAGACAAAGAGAAAATATTAAAAGCAACAAGGGAAAAGCAACAAATAACATACAAGGGAATCCCTATAAGGTTATCAGCTGATTTTTCATCAGAAACTCTGCAGGTCAGAAGGGAGTGGCACAATATATTTAAAGTGATGGAAGGGAAAAACCTACAACCAAGAATACTCTACCCAGCAAGGCTCTCGTTCAGATTTGACAGAGAAATCAAAAGCTTTACAGACAAGCAAAAGCTAAGAGAATTCAGCACCACCAAACCAGCTTTACAACAAATTCTAAAGGAACTTCTCTAGGTGGACAAGAAAAGGTCCCAACTAGAAAGAGGAAAATTACAAATGGGAAAGCTCACCAGTAAAGGCAAACATACAGTAAGGGTAGGAAATAATCTACATATAAATATGATATCAAAACCAGCAATCATGAGAAGAGGAGAGTACAAATGCAGGATATTGGAAATGCATTTGAAATTAAGAGACCAGCAACTTAAAACAATCTTTTTTATATATAGACTGCTATATCAAAACCACATGGTAACTGAAACAAAAATCTACCCTAGATATACATACAAAAAAGAAAAAGAAATCCAAACACAACACTAAAAATAGTCATCAAATTATAAGAGAAGAGAACAAAAGAGGAAGGGAAGAATAAAGTCCTACAAAAACAAATCCAAAGCAATTAACAAAATGGCAATAAGAACATACATATTGGTAACTACCTTAAATGTAAACAGATTAAATGCTCCAACCAAAAGACACAGACTGGCTGAATGGATACAAAAACAAGACCCATATATATGCTGTCTACAAGAAACCCACTTCGGATCTAGGGACACATACAGACTGAAAGTGAGGGGATGGAAAAACATATTCCATGCAAATGCAAATCAAAAGAAGCTAGAGTAGCAATAGTCATATCATACAAAATAGACTTTAAAATAAAGACTGTTAGAAGAGGCAAAGAAGGACACTACATAATGATCAAGGGATCAATCCAAGAAGAAGATATAACAATTGTAATTACATATGCACCCAACATAGGAGCACCTCAATAAATAAGGCAAATACTAACAGCCATAAAAGGAGAAATCAGCAGTAACGCAATAATAGTGGGGTCACCCACAATGGAATATTACTCAGCCATAAAAAAGAATGAAATAATGCCATTTGCAGCAACATGAAAGGACCTAGAGATTATCATACTAAGTGAAGTAAGTCAGAGAAAGACAAATATCATATGATATCACTTATATGTGGAATCTAAAAAAATGATTAAAATGAATTTACTTACAAAACAGAAACAGACTCACAGACTTAGAAAACAAATATATGGGTACCAAAAGAGAAAGGTGGGGGGGATAAATTAGGAGTTTGGGATTAACATATACACACTACTATATAAAACAGATAATCAAAAAGGACCTACTGCATAGCACAGGGAGCTCTACTCAATATTCTGTAATAACCTATATGGGGAAAGAATCTGAAAAAGAATGGATATATGTCTAACTGAATCACTTTGCTCTACACCTGAAACTAGCACAACATTGTAAGTCAGCTATACTCCAAAAAAAAGAAAAGAAAAAACAGCAACATGTGACGAATGCAGCAACTCACAAATGTGCACAGTTCAGAGGAGAGAGATTATTTGGAGGACTGGGCTAGCAGCTGGGTGAGATCAGGGAAAACTTCACAGGGGAGTTAACAGTTAAGCTGGATTTTGAAGATGAAGTTTTTAAGTGGCTAAGGGTAGGAGCAAATGGCATTTCAGACATAGGAACAGTACTTGCAAAGTTACAGAGGAGTAAAACAACCTCTATATTTAGGGACTCATAAGCCATTTTTCTGGAACCTAATATGAGGGTTGGGGAGATGCAGGATATGTGATCAGAAGGGTCACAGGGGCACAGAAAAGCTGTGTGTATCATGCTCCAGAGTTTATGCTTGTAGGCCTGAGGCAAGTATTAGAGAGTTTAAGGTGTAGGAGGGACTGTAGGGTTTTCCCTTTAGCGATATGACTCTGGGCCTCTGTAGAGGATGAACAGTTTTCTCAGGCCTTATTGAGCACAATATAATTAACCTAACTAAATTTCCCTTTGATGAGCATGGTTCTTGCAATGCCTCATGCAATTCAGACTTTCAGGGATGAAATACACAGATAATATAAACATATTCCTTCAATGCCTCCATTTACTGAGTGCCTTCTCTGTGCCAGGCCTATTGTAGGCATAGGAGATTGAATGGTAAATAAGACAGGCAATTTCTTGCCCTCGGGGGCTACAATACATATGTGCACAGAGGTGATGTGGTCTAATTCCCTTAAAGGTGTTTTTGGGACACTTAATACTCTCTCTCTCTCCTTTTTTTTTTCTTTAATGAGATTTGATAAAGTCATTATTTTTAATTGAAATACAATTGACATAAAATATTATGTTAGTTTCAGGTATACAAAACAGTGATTCAACATGTAAATACATTACAAAATGACCACCATGATACGTCTAGTAACCATCTGTCCCCATACAAAGTTACTACAATATTGTTTGCTATATTACCTATGATGTACAATATATCCACTTATTTACAGGCATACCTCAAAGATATTGCAGGTTTGGTTATATACCACCACAATAAAGCAAATATTGCAATAGAGCAAGTCACACAAAGTTTTTGGTTTCCCAGGACATATAAAAGTTATGTTTACGCTATGCTGTAGTTAAGGGTGCAACATACCTTAATTAAAAAATACTTTATCACTAAAAAATGCTAACCATCAGCTGACAGTGCAGGGTTGCCACATACCTTCAAGTTGTAAAAATGCAGTATCTGCAAAGCACAATAAAATGAAGCACAATTAAACAAGGCATGACTGGAGTTTGTACCTCTTAACCCCCTTTACCTATTTCAAGCATTTTTTCCAGGACCCTCCCCTCTGGCAACCACCAGTTTGTTGTCTGTATCTATAGGTCTGCTTATATTTTGCTTTGTTTATTCATTTATTTTGTTTTTTAGACTCCACATGTGAGTGAAATAGCATGGTATTTGTCTGACATACTTCACTTAGCATAATACCCTCTAGATCCATCCATGTTATTGCAAATGGCAAGACTTCATTTTTTTTATGGCTGGGTCACATTCCATTTTATATAGAGGTATGTAGTATATACACCACATCTTTATCTGTTTATCTATTGACAGACACTTAGGCTGCTTCCATATCTTGACTATTGTAAATAATGCTACAATGAACACAGTGCTTATATCTCTCCAAATTAATGTTTTAGTTTTCTTTAGATAAATACCCAGAAGTGGAATTGCTGGATCATTTGGTAGTACTATTTTTAATTTTTTGAGGAACCTCCATACAGTTTTTCATAGTGGCTGTAACAATTTACATTCCTACTAAACAGTGTACAAGGGCTCCCTTTCTTCTACGACCTTGCCAACACTTGCTATTTGTTGTCTAGATAAGAGCCATTCTGATAGGTGTGAGGTGATATCTTACTATGGTTTTGATTTGCATTACCCCCCTAATAATTAGTGATATGGAACATTTTTTCGTGTATCTGTCATCTGAATGTCTTCTTTGGAAAAATGTCTATTCAGGTTCTCTGCCAATTTTTAAATCAAACTGCTTTTGACATTGAATTGGGTGAGTTCTTCACATATTTTTAATATTAACCCCTTATCAGATATATTATTTGCAAATATCTTCTCCCGTTAAGTAGGCTGCCGTTTCATTTTGTTGATGGTTTCCTTCACTGTGTGAGAGCTTTTGGTTTGATGTAGTTCCATTTAAAAATTTTTGCTTTTGTTCCCCTTGCCTGAGGAGACAGATCCAAAAAGCATGTTGCTGAGACTGAAGTTCAAGAGTTTACTGCCTATGTTTTCTTCTGTGAGTATTGTGGTTTCAGATCTTACATTTAAGTCTTTAATCCATTTTGAGTTTATTTTTGAATATAGGGTGAGAAATCTCACTTGATCATGGTGTATAATCCTTTCAATGATTGTTGAATTTGGTTTGCTAATATTTTATTGAAGATTTTTGCCTCTATGTTCATCAATGATTTTGGCCTGTAATTCTTTTCATGTGGTTTCCTTGTTTGGTATTGATATCAGGTGAGGCTGGCCTCATAGAATGAGTTTGGAAGCATTCCTTCCTTTTAAATTTTTTGGAATAGGTTGAGAAAAATAGGTGTTAATTCTTCTTTAAATACTTGGTAGAATTCACCTGTGAAGCCATCTATCCTGAACTTTTGTTTGAAGGGAGTTTTGTGATTACTGATTTAATTTCATTACGGGTAATTGATCTTTTCATTTTTTCTATTTCTTCCTGATTCAGTCTTAGAAAATTGTATGTTTCTAGAAATGTATCCATTTCTTCAAGGTTGTCTAATTTTTGGTACAAAATCGTTCACGGTAATCTTTTATGATCCTTTGATTTCTGTGGTGCTGGTTGTAACTTGTTTCATTTCTTTTTTTTTTTTTTTTTTTTGCGGTACGTGGGCCTCTCACTGTTGTGGCCTCTCCCGTTGCAGAGCACAGGCTCCAGACGCGCAGGCTCAGCGGCCATGGCTCACAGGCCCAGCTGCTCCGCGGCACGTGGGATGCCCCCAGACTGGGGCACGAACCCGCGTCCCCTGCATCGGCAGGCGGACTCCCAACCACTGCGCCACCAGGGAAGCCCTTCATTTCTGATTTTATTTATTTTGGCCCTCTCTCTCTCTCTCTCTTTTTTTTTTTTTGATGAGACTGGTTAAAAGTTTGTCAGTTTTGTTTATCTTTTCAAAGCAGCAGCTCTTGATTTCATTAATCTTTTCTATTGTTTTTTGCCCTGTATTTTATTTATTTATCCTCTGATCTTTATTTGCCTCCTTCTACTACTGCTTTTTCCCCTAGTTCCATTAGGTGTAAGGTTAGATTGTTGGAGATTTTCTTATCTCCTGAGCTATCCCTGTATTGCTATAAACTTCCTTTTTAGAACATCTTTTGTTGCATCTCATAGATTTTGGAACATTGTATTTCCATTTTCATTTGTCTCAAAATATTTTTTTAATTTCTTCTATTTCTTCTATGACTCATTGGTTGTTTAGTATCATATTGTTTAGACTTCACATGTTTGTGTTTTTCCCAGTTTTTTTCTTGTAGTTGATTTTTACTTTCATACCCTCGTGGTCAGAAAAGATGCTTGCGAGGAGCTTCAAGATGGGGGAAGAGTAAGACACGGAGATCACCTTCCTCCCCACAAATACATCAGAGATACATCTACATGTGGAACAACTCCTACAGAACACCTACTGAACACTGGCAGAAAACCTCAGACCTCCCGAAAGGCAAGAAACTCCCCATGTACCTGGGTAGGGCAAAAGAAAAAAGAAGAAACAGAGACAAAAGAATAGGGACGGGACCTGCACCAGTGGGAGGGAGCTATGAAGGAGGAAAGGTTTCCACAAACTAGGAAGCCCCTTCGCGGGCGGGGACTGCGGGTGGCGGGTGCGAGGGGGGAGCTTCAGAGCCACGGAGGAGAGCGCAGCAACAGGGGTGCGGAGGGCAACGTGGAGAGATTCCCGCACGGAGGATTGGTGCCGACCGGCAGTCACCAGCCAGAGAGGCTTGTCTGCTCACCCACCGGGGCGGGCGGGGGCTGGGAACTGAGGCTTGGGCTTCGGAGGTCAGATCCCAGGGAGAGGACTGGGGTTGGCTGCGTGAACAAAGCCTGAAGGGAGCTAGTGCTCCACGGCTAGCCGGGAGGGAGTCTGGGAAAAAGTCTGCAGCTGCCAAAGAGACAAGAGACTTTTTCTTGCCTCTTTGTTTCATGGTGCGTGAGGAGAGGGGATTAAGAGCGCTGCTTAAAGGAGCTTCAGAGACGGGCGTGAGCCGCGGCTAAAAACGCGAACCGCAGAGGCGGGCCTGAGACGCTAAGGCTGCTGCTGCCGCTACCAAAAAGCCTGTGTGCAAGCACAGGTCACTATCCACACCTCCCCTCCCGGGAGCCTGTGCAGCCCGCCACTGCCAGGATCCCGTGATCCAGGGACAACTTCCCCGGGAGAATGCACGGCGCGCCTCAGGCTGGTGCAATGTCACACCGGCCTCTGCCACTGCAGGCTCGCCCCTCATCTGTACCCCTCCCTCCCCCCCGTCCTGTCTGAGTGAAGAACAGATGCCTTCAGGCGACCTACACACAGAGGCGGGTCCAAATCCAAAGCTGAACCCCGGGAGCTGTGTGAACAAGAAGAGAAAGGGAAATTTCTCCCAGCAGCTTCAGGAGCAGCGGATTAAATCTCCACAATCAACTTGATGTACCCTTGAATCTGTGGAACACCTGAATAGACAACGAATAATCCCAAACTGAGGAGGTGGACTTTGGAGCAGCGATATATATATTTTTTCTCCTTTTTCTCTTTTTGTGAGTGTGTATGTGCATGCTTCTGTGTGTGATTTTGTCTGTATAGCTTTGCTTTTACCGTTTGTCCTAGGGTTCTTTCTGTTTTTGTTTTATTACTTAAAAAATTTTTTTTCTTAATAATTATTTTTTATTTTAATAACTATTTTATTTTATTTTCTCTTCTTCTTTCTTTATTTTCTCCCTTTTATGATGAGCCATGTGGAGGACAGACTCTTGGTGCTCCAGCCAGGCATCAGGGCTGTGCCACTGAGGTGGGAGAGCCAAGTTCAGGACACTGGTCCACAAGAGACCTCGCAGCACCGCGTAATATCAAATGGTGAAAATCTCCCAGAGATCTCCATCTCAACGCCAAGACCCAGCTCCACTCAACGACTAGCAAGCTACTGTGCAGGACACCCTATGCCAAATGACTAGCAAGACAGGAACACAACCCCATCCATTAGCACAGAGGCTGCCTAAAATCATAATAAGGCCACAGACACCCCAAAACACACCACCAGATGTAGACCTGCCCAACAGAAAGAGAAGTCCAGCCTCATCCACCAGAATGCCTACACAACCCACTGAACCATCCTTAGCCACCGGGGACAGACACCAAAAACAACAGAAACTACGAACGTGCAGCCTGCGAAAAGGAGACCCCAAAGACAGTAAGTTAAGCAAAATGAGAAGACAGAGAAACACACAGCAGATGAAGCAGCAAGGCAAAAACCCACGAGACCTAACAAATGAAGAGGAAATAGGCAGTCTACCTGAAAAAGAATTCAGAATAATGATAGTAAAGATATCCAAAATCTTGGAAATAGAATGGAGAAAATACAAGAAACGTTTAACAAGGACCTAGAAGAACTAAGGAGCAAACAAACAGTGATGAACAACACAATAAATGAAATTAAAAATTCTCTAGAAGGGATCAATAGCAGAATAACTGAGGCAGAAGAACGGATAAGTGACCTGGAAGATAAAACAGTGGAAATAACTACTGCAGAGCAGACTAAAGAAAAAAGAATGAAAAGAATTGAGAACAGTATCAGAGAGCTCTGGGACAACATTAAATGAACAAACATTCGAATTATAGGGGTCCCAGAAGAAGAAGAGCAAAAGAAAGGGACTGAGAAAATATTTGAAGAGATTACAGTTGAAAACTTCCCTAATATGGGAAAGGAAATAGTTAATCAAGTCCAAGAAGCAAAGAAAGTCCCATATAGGATAAATCCAAGGAGAAACACGCCAAGACACATATTAATCAAACTATCAAAAATGAAATACAAAGAACAAATATTAAAAGCAGCAAGGGAAAAACAACAAGTAACACAGAAGGGAATCCCCATAAGGTTAACAGCTGATCTTTCAGCAGAAAGTCTGCAAGCTAGAAGGGAGTGGCAGGACATATTTAAAGTGATGAAAGAGAAGAACCTACAACCAAGATTACTTTACCCAGCAGGGATCTCATTCGGACTTGATGGAGAAATTAAAAGCTTTAAAGATAAGCAAAAGCTAAGAGAATTCAGCACCACCAAACCAGCTTTACAAAAAATGCTAAAGGAACTTCTCTAGGCAGGAAACACAAGAGAAGGAAAAGACCTACAATAATAAACACCAAACAATGAAGAAAATGGTAATAGGCACATACATATTGATAATTACCTTAAATGTAAATGGATTAAATGCTCCAACCAAAAGTCATAGACTGGCTGAATGGATACAAAAACAAGACCCATATGTATGCTGTCTACAAGAGACCCACTTCAGACCTAGGGACACAAACAGACTGAAAGTGAAAGGACGGAAAAAGATACTCCATGCAAATGGAAATCAAAAGAAAGCTGGAGTAGCAATTCTAATATCAGACAAAATAGACTTTAAAACAAAGACTATTACAAGAGACAAAGAAGGACACTACAGAATGATCAAGGGATCAATCCAAGAAGAAGATATAACAATTGTAAATATTTATGCACCCAACATAGGAGCACCTCAATACATAAGGCAAATACTAACAGCCATAAAAGAGAGAATAGACAGTAACACAATCATAGTAGGGGACTTTCACACCCCACTTTCACCAATGGACAGATCATCCAAAATGAAAATAAATACGGAAACACAAGCTTTAAATGATACATTAAACAAGATGGATTTAATTGATATTTATAGGACATTCCATCCAAAAACAACAGAATACACATTCTTGTCAAGTGCTCATGGAACATTCTCCAGGATAGATCATATCTTGGGTCACAAATACAGCCTTAGTAAATTTAAGAAAATTGAAATCATATCAAGTATCTTTCTGACCACAATGCTATGAGACTAGATAACAATTACAGAAAAAAATCTGTAAGAAATACAAACACCTGGAGGCTAAACAACACATGATTTAATAACCAAGAGATCACTGAAGAAATCAAAGAGGAAATCAAAAAATAACTAGAAACAAATGAAAATGAAAACACAATGACCCAAAACCTATGGGATGCAGCAAAAGCAGTTCTAAGAGGGAAGTTTATAGCTGTACAAGCCTACCTTAAGAAACAGGAAACATCTCAAATAAATAACTTAACCTTACACCTAAAGCAATTAGAGAAAGAAGAACAAAAAATCCCCAAAGTTAGCAGAAGGAAAGAAATCATAAAGATCAGATCAGAAATAAATGAAAAAGAAATGAAGGAAACAATAGCAAAGATCAATAAAACTAAAAGCTGGTTCTTTGAGAAGATAAGCAAATAGATAAACCATTAGCCAGACTCATCAAGAAAAAAAGGGAGAAGACTCAAATCAATAGAATTAGAAACGAAAAGGAGAAGTAACAACTGACACTGCAGAAAGACAAAGGATCATGAGAGATTACTACAAGCAACTATATGCCAATAAAATGGACAACCTGGAAGAAAAGGACAAATTCTTAGAAATGCACAACCTTCTGAGACTGAACCAGGAAGAAATAGAAAATATGAACAGACCAATCACAAGCACTGAAATTGAAACTGTGATTAAAAATCTTCCAACAAACAAAAGCCCAGGACCAGATGGCTTCACAGGAGAATTCTATCAAACATTTAGAGAAGAGCTAACACCTATCCTTCTCAAACTCTTCCAAAATATAGCAGAGGGAGGAACACTCCCAAACTCATTGTACGAGGCCACTATCACCCTGATACCAAAACCAGACAAGGATGTCACAAAGAAAGAAAACTACAGGCCAATATCACTGATGAACATAGATGCAAAAATCCTCAACAAAATACTAGCGAACAGAATCCAACAGCACATTAAAAGGATCATACATTATGATCAAGTGGGGTTTATCCCAGGAATTCAAGGATTCTTCAATATATGCAAATAAATCAATGTGATACACCATATTAACAAATTGAAGGAGAAAAACCATATGATCATCTCTATAGAGGCAGAGAAAGCTTTTGACAAAATTCAACACCCATTTATGATAAGAACCCTGCAGAAAGTAGGCATCGAGGGAACTTTCCTCAACATAATAAAGGCCATATATCACAAACCCAGCACCAATATCGTCCTCAATGGTGAAAAACTGAACCCATTTCCACTAAGATCAGGAACAAGACAACTTTGCCCACTCTCACCACTCTTATTCAACATAGATTTGGAAGTTTTAGCCACAGCAATCAGAGAAGAAAAATAAATCAAAGGAATACAAATTGGAAAAGAAGAAGTAAAGCTGTCACTATTTGCAGATGACATGATACTATACATAGAGAATCCTAAAGATGCTACCAGAAAACTACTAGAGCTAATCAATGAATTTGGTAAAGTAGCAGGATACAAAATTAATGCACAGAAATCTCTGGCTTTCCTATACACTAATGATGAAAAATCTGAAAGTGAAATTAAGAAATCACTCCCATCTAGCATTGCAACAAAATGAATAAAATATCTAGGAATAAACCTACTTAAGGAGACAAAAGACCTGTATGCAGAAAATTATAAGACACTGATGAAAGAAATTAAAGATGATACAAATAGATGGAGAGATATACCATGTTCTTGGATTGGAAGAATCAACATTGTGAAAATGACTCTACTACCCAAAGCAATCTACAGATTCAATGCAATCTCTATCAAACTACCACTGGCATTTTTCACAGAACTAGAACAAAAAGTTTCACAATTTGTATGGAAACACAAAAGACCCTGAATAGCCAAAGCAATCTTAAGAAAGAAAAATGGAACTGGAGGAATCAGGCTCCCTGACTGCAGACTATACTGCAAAGCTACAGTAATAAAGTTAGTATGATACTGGCACAAAAACAGAAATATAGATCAATGGAACAGGATAGAAAGCCCAGAGTTAAACCCATGCACATATGGTCACCTTATCTTTGATAAAGGAGGCAAGAATATAGACTGGAGAAAAGACAGCCTCTTCAATAAGTGGTGCTAGGAAAACTCGACAGCTAGATGTAAAAGAATGAAATTAGAACACTCCCTAACACCATACACAGAAATAAACTCAAAATGGATTAAAGACCTAAATGTAAGGCCAGACACCATCAAACTCTTAGAGGAAAACATAGGCAGAACACTCTATGACATAAATCACAGCAAGATCCTTTTTGACCTTCCACCTGGAGAAATAGAAATAAAAACAAAAATAAACAAATGGGACTTAATGAAACTTCAAAGCTTTTGCACAGCAAATGAAACCATAAACAAAAGGAAAAGACAACCCTCAGAATGGGAGAAAATATTTGCAAATGAAGCAACTGACAAAGGATTAATCTCCAAAACATACAAGCAATTCATGCAGCTCAATATCAAAAAAACAAACAACCGAATTCAAAAGTGGGCAGAAGACCTAAATAGACATTTCTCCAAAGAAGATATACATATTGCCAACAAACAGATGAAAGAATGCTCAACATCATTAATCATTAGAGAAATGCAAATCAAAACTACAATGAGATATCATCTCACACAGGTCAGAATGGCCATTGTCAGAAAATCTAGAAACAATAAATGTTGGAGAGGGTGTGGAGAAAACGGCACCCTCTTGCACTGTTGGTGGGAATGTAAATTGATACAGCCACTATGGAGAACAGTATGGAGGTTCCTTAAGAAACTAAAAATAGAACTACCACATGACCCAGCAATCCCACTACTGGGCATATACCCTGAGAAAACCATAATTCAAAAAGAGTCATGTACCAAAATGTTTATTGCAGCTCTACTTACAATGGCCAGGACATGGAAGCAACCTAAGTGCCCATCAACAGATGAATGGATAAAGAAGATGTCGTACATATATACAGTGGAATATTATTCAGCCATAAAAAGAAACGAAACTGAGTTATTTGTAGTGAGGTGGATGGACCTAGAGGCTGTCATACAGAGTGAAGTAATTCAGAAAGAGAAAATCAAATACCATATGCTAACACATATATATGGAATCTAAAAAAAAGAAAATGGTCAGAATAACCTAGGGGCAAGACGGGAATAAAGATGCAGACCTACTAGATAATGGGCTTGAGGATACGGCAAGGGGGAAGGGTAAGGTGTGACAAAGTGAGACAGTGGCATGTACATATATACACTACCAAATGTAAAACTGATAGCTAGTGGGAAGCAGCTGCATAGCACAGGGAGATCAGCTTGGTGCTTTGTGACCACCTAGAGGGGTGGGATAGGGAATTTGTGAGTGAGGGAGATGCAAGAGGGAAGAGAGATGGGAACATATGTATATGTATAACTGATTCACTTTGTTATAAAGGAGAAACTGACACATGATTGTAAAGCAATTATACTCTAATAAAGATGTTAAAAAATTTTAAAAAAATTTTAAAAGGAAAAGATGCTTGGTATGATTTTAATCTTGAATTTACTGAGACTTGTTTTGTGGCCTAGCATGTCATGTATTCTGGAGAATGTTCCATGTGCATTTGAAATATATATATATATATATACTGCTGTTTCTGAATGAAATGTTCTGTATATATCTAAGTTCATTTGGTCTGATGTGTCATCTGAGGCCAGCGTTTCCTTATTGATTTTCGGTCTGGATGATCTGTCCATTGATTTAAATGGTGTGTTAAAGCCCCCTACTGTTATTGTATTACTCTCAATTTCTCCCGTTATGTTTATAATATTTGTTTTATGTATTTAGGTCCTCCTATGTTGTGTACATATATATTTACAGGTGTTATAGCTTCATGTTGGATTGATTCATTTATCATTATGTAATGCTCATCTTTGTCTCCTGTTAAACTCTTTGTTCTAAGGTCTACTTTGTCCCATATAAGTATTGCTATCCCAGACTTTTTGTTTGTTTACATTTGCATGGAAAAGCTTTTAAAACCCCCTCATTTTCAGTCTGTGTGTCTTTAGAACTGAACTGAGTCTTTCATAGGCAGCATGTATATGGGTCTTGTTTTTTTTTTTTTTATCCATTTGGCTATCCTATGTCTTTTGATTGAAGCATTTAGTCCATTTATATTTAAAGTAATTACTGATAGATATGTACTTATTACCATTTTGTTAATTGTTTTCTGCTTGTTTTTGTAGTTCTTCTTCTGTTCCTTTCTTCTTCTCTTGCTCTCTTCCCTTGTGATTTGATGCCTATCTTTAGTGTTATGTTTGGATTCCTTTCTCTTTATTTTTGTGTATCTTTTATAGGTTTTTGGTTTGTGGAGTCCATGGGGTTCATATATTACAATCTATATCTATATCTATGTTTTTTAAGTTGATTATTCTTAAGTTAGAACTCATTCTAACAGCCCTACATTTTTACTCTCTCCACCTACATTTTACTTTTTTCACATTATATTTTATATCTTTTTATTTTGTGTATCCCTTCACTACTTATTGTAAACATAGATGATTTTATTACTTGTCTCTCTTAACATTCCTACTGGTTTTATATGTAGTGATCTACTACCTTTACTGTATGTTTGCCTTTACCTTTACCTAGACTTTTCCTTTCATAATTTTCTTATTTCGAGTTGTGGCCTTTTCTTTTCTGGTTAGAGAAGTACCTTTAACATTTCTGGTAAGGCTGGTTTGGTAGTGATGAACTCTTTAGCATTTGCTTGTCTGTAACACTCTTTATCTCTCCTTCAAACAGAATGATAACTTTACCAGGTAGAGTATTCTTGGTTGTAGGTTTTTTCCTTTCATCCCTTTGATTAGATCATGCCACTCCTTTTTAGCTGAAAAGTCAGCTGATCATCTTATGGGAGTTCCCTTTTATGTAACTAGCTGCTTTTCTCTTGCTGCTTTTAAGACTCTCTCTTTATTTTTAGTTTTTGACAATTTAATTATGTGTCTTTGTGTGGACCTTTTGGGTTCATCTTGTTTGGGACTTTGTGCTTCCTGGACATAGACCTCTATTTCCTTCCCCAGGGGTGAGAAAAGTTTTCAGCTATTATTTCTTTCTTTTTAATAAGTTCTCTACCCCTTTCTTTCTCTCTCCTCCTTCTGGGACCCATCCCTATGTGAATGTTATTACGCTTTATGTTGTCCCAGAGTTCTCTTAAACTATCCTCTTTTTTCTTAATTCTTTTTTCTGTTAAGCTTGGGTGATTTCCAGTACTCTGTGTTCTAGAGTGCTTATTTGTTCTCCTGTATCATCTAATCTATTGTTGATTCCCTCTGAAATAGTATTTTTCATTTCAATTATTATATTCTTCAGCTTTGGTTGTTTCTTTTTAATATTTTCTCTTTGTTGAAATTCTCTCTGTATTTGTCCATTCTTCTTCTGAGTTTGGTGTGCATTTTTATGATCATCATGTTAAACTCTTTATTGGGTAGATTGCTTACCTCTGTTTCATTTAGTTTTTTTCTGAGGTTTTGTCTTGTTCCTTCATTTTGGAACATATTTTCCTGTGTCCTCATTTTGCTTAATTCTCTATGCTCATTTCTATGCATCGGGTAAGTTGGTTACGTTTCCCTGTCTTGGAGAAGTGGCCTTATGTAGGGGACAACCTATGGAGGCCATTCTATGCTCCTCTCTGGGTATAAGAGCTAGATGTTCCAGAGCTATCCCCTATGTGAGTTGCCTATGCCTTTCTGTTGTAGTGCAGTCAACTATTGTGGGCATGCTGGTAAGTGGGGCCAGCTCCTGGCCCAGTAGCTTAGAGGCTTTGCCTCAGCTTGGTGGTTTGCAATGCCTGGTGACGTGCAATGGCTGTGGGCCTGGTTGTGTGTGGGGTAGGTCCCTGGCTCTAATAGCTTAGAAGGAGGATTCCAAAATGGCTCTTGCCAGTGCCAGTGTCAGCATGGTAAGATGAGATCCCCAAAATGGCTGCTGCCTGCATTTCTGTTCTCAGGGTGAGTCCCATCTGCCTCTTGCCTCCTGGTGGCTCTCTAAGATCAGCAAGTGGGTCTATCCAGGAACGTTTCAAAGCACTGCCTCTGTGCTGGGACTCAGAGCTTGTGAAATTTTGCAAGTGCCCTTTAAGAGTGGACTCTCTGTTTCCTATAGCCCTCTGGCTCTCCTGAATGTAAGCCTTGATGGTTTTCTAAGCTAGACAGTCTGGTTGCTCATCTTCCTAATGCAGGACCCCTGGCCTGGGGAGCCTGACATGGGGTTCAAGGCCTTTGCTCCTTGGGGAGGACCTCTGTGATTATATAACAATACCCCTCCTCCTGTTCGTAGGTCACCAACATGGAGATATGGGTCCTGACTAGCCTACATCTCCACCCCCCTACCATCTCATTATGGCTCCTTCTTTATATCTTTTGTTGTGGAAATTTTTTTTCTTCTAGTCTTCAGGTCATTTTCATAGATAGTTGCTCTGTAAGTAGTTGTAATTTTGGTGTGCCTGTGGGAAGAGGTAAGTTCGGGGTCTTCCTATTCTGCTGTCTTAATCACTTATTAGTCTCCTGAAATATTCTTTTGAAAAAGAAAAGGTTCTTTGGTAAAATAATTGAGAAATGTTCCATATTTTATCTCCTATTAAAAGTTAATAAAAACAAAATTTGCTAATTAAAGGCTCTGAGAAGTCCTACAGTAAAGAATCTGATCCCGAATTAATTGTTCTGAGTTAGCCATCTGTTATTTTTACATGTTTAGTATGTGTTCTCATTTCTGGGAACAGCACCCTAATTTTGTTCTGGGGAACTATTCCTCTTGCTTGGATACAGTGCTGGAGTGCTGTTAATCAGATTGTTCTGCCCTGGCCAACGTATGGACATATGGCCCAAGAAAAGCCAATCAGATGCTTTCTCTCTGGAATTTGTATCTTGAGTAGAGCAATGTAGTAATTAAATATAGTTGAAGTTCATTTATCCCAGTGGTGGTGTCCTGCTTCTGGGATTTTTCAAATTGCTGTTTTTCTTGTGCTTTTAATATTTGGTTATTCAGCTTTCCCTTGTATGATTGTTCATGTTGTGCACTGTATAAGGGCACTATTTCTAAGAGAAGGAAAGCATTCAACTTATGGATTTATTTTAACTCCTGTGAGAATGGGGGTGGATTATGGAGAGTCTGGGACTTCTGGCTGCATCTTGAAGCAGAGGAAAGCTCTCAATACAACAAACTTGCACTGGCATCCAGGAATGTACATTCACTTTGGAGACCTGTATGTCCATTTGTTGATGCCTGCACATGCACTGTAACAGGTCTTATTCCTATGCAACTCTGGGTATTCCCTGAGGTTGCTTCTCCCATTCCCCCGCTGCCTTCAGATGCACTGCCACATCTGAGAGACTACCCATCTAAACACAGTCCCCTTGGCTGGGGAGTAGTCCTGAGGGCATAGAGTGTGCCTACTGCCAGGGTGTGTACGCTCCCGTATCAGGATGTGGCTGAGCAGCTAGAACTATGAGCACATACATGTGTGCATGCCATTATCACTTCTGCTTGCCAGGGCCCTGGCAAACTTCCTTTAGAAGGGTCTGGAAAACCAATGGTATGTGTCTGTATTAGTCTGTTTGAGCTGATAGAACAAACTACCACAGACTGGCTAGCTTATAAACAACATAAATATATTTATCACAGTTCTGGAGGATTGAAGTCCAAGGTCAGGGTGCTAGCATGGCTGGGTCCTGGTGAAAGTCCTCTTCCAAGTTGCAGACTGCCAACTTTTCTGTGTGCCCTCACATGGTAGAATAAATGAGGGATTTCTGTGAGGCATTTTTAATAAGGGCACAAATCCCATTTATGAGAACTCCATCCTTATGACCTAATCATCTCCCAGAGGACTCACTTCCTAATAGCATTAAGATTTCAATGTGTGAATTTTGTGGGGCACAAGCATTCAGACTATAGCAGTGTCCAAGCAAGAGGCTTTAATTTTACTTTATTTTGAGTGGACATATATATTTGGGCCAATTTGAAAAATAAGTTTGATTGATAGAATCCTGCTCCTCCTTTTTACCTATTCACTCCTTTCCCTTCCCCTACTCTTCTCCTTCCTTTACCGATGAGACAGTTACATGCCTGGTTTCTACTTTCCCTGGATGGTATGGTGTTTATTTGTACAATAATAAACTAACAGCAATTTTTTTTATTTGAAGGAGCATCCTTTTTCATTTGTACTAATTGCAGCCTTGTCTCTGAGCTGCCCCATATCCTTCTAAAATATGTCAGCCAGATACAGGCAAGGTTGCTCATATCTGAACCTTAGGTAATACATCCCATGCCATATTTTAATACTCCTCTAGTTCCTCAAAACCTTTGGTTTCCTGGTCCCTAGCACAAGGCTAGGAAGGAAGAGACCTAATTTTATTGATGAGAAACTGAAGGCTCATTAAAATGAATAAGAGGCAGGATTTCCAGAAATGCAGAGTAAAGAAGATGACAAATTCTATCCCTCTAAAACAACTGGAAACAATAATCCCCAACAACCATTGCAGGGCTCTGAAAGTTGACAAAGGCAAATAACAAACTGATAAACATTTATTCATGAGACGCTGCTGAACTTTGGGTAAGAACAACAGGAGTCTGTAGCTTGCTTGCCTGGGACCGATCCATACCCCTGCCCTGGATCTGTTGGAACAAAAGTGTTGCTATGGCGGGGCTGCCTGTGAAAACCTGCAGCTTAGCTGCCAGTGGGGACTGACTTGATTTGGGGTGGAGGGCACTGTCCATAAAATTAGAAAACTCATTGGAAAACAAATAGGAAACGCCTATAGCCTTGCCTGCCTGAGGCTGTGGCCAGAAATCCAACAGAGAGACCTTGGAAATTAGACAAGCTCTCTACATATCACTGGCTGACTGAGAGGATATGCACACACAAGAAGTCTTGGGGGTGCCTAGTAAAAAGTGAAAGCTGGGACAGCCTTGAAACCAACCTGCATACACATAATGACAATAATAGCACCAAGAACGAAGAAGGCACTGGAACAAAGCTGCTATATTTTACCAGGATTAAGCCAGCATTAACACGACAGGAATTGTAATAAGATGTATATTGTAATCCCTAGAGCAATCATTAAGAAAATAACTCAAAAACTAGAGTTAAGAAGTGAATTGATTTGAACAGCATCACCTAACCAGCTAGTGGGAGTGACGAGACACTTCACCTATCTGCCTTAGTTTCTTCATATGTCAGTTCAGGATATTAATACCAGCCACACATCCTCACTGTTAGGCTCTGACCTCCCATCTTACATCTGACTTACTTCTTTGGAGCACCCAGTATACTGCAGCCTACTTGTGTAATGAGGAGGACAGACTCCTCCCCATATCCTCTGCTTTAGCTCCTCTCTGAAGTACCTAGTTAATAGTACCTGATGTACATTTCCTGAGTCTTTTTACAGATACTAAAACCCCCACCAAATGGGAGCTGAAAACTCCTTAATGACCATGAGCACGTAGCCCCCAGGCCTCCTGGAGCCCAAGGATTGATAATGTTAACCCCTGTGACACCGCCCTGTTACCTCACCATCAACCAATCAGAGAACTATGCATGAGCTAATCACATACCCTGTGACTCCTCTCCCTCACCCGGCCTTTAAAATTGCTTTCATGAAACTCATCAGGAGTTCATGTTTTTTGAGCATTAGCTGTCCCAGACTCCTTGTCTGGTGCCTTACAATAAACACCGCACTTTCCATCACCATAAGCCGGTGTCAGTAGATGACTTTACTGCATGCCAGCCAGCAGACCTAAGTTTGGTTCAGTAACTCTTGGCCTATAGCCAAAATTAGAAAATCTGCTGTGGCTGGGCTGTTCATTCTCAATTGTCCCCCTCCCCAAGCAGGCCATGGACTTGGCTGCCCTCCCTGAGGCTGAAGGGCTCAGCAGTGATGTCAGAGAAGTCAGGGTGCTTTGGGGCAACTTGAGTACCATAGGATTTTCCATCCTCTTTTAGTGCAGTACAACCTAGGGGAGGCCTTGCATTGTATTTCAGTGCATTGACTGTTGCCTCCTGCATTTCCTGTGGTTCCTGTTATTCCAGGAGATGAATTTTACTACTGTTCCCTCCACCCCATACACATACACACTGTCCCCCCTCCCCACATCCTCCGTTCTCCACCTCCAAAGCTCACATTTTATGTTCCACCATATCAAACTCTCTTCCACAGCACCTTATTCTTCTCCACTAGCAGGACGGTACTTGGGATTTATCATACTTGCTTGGACGAAGTCTCTGATGCCAGAGGCCCTGGCTTTTCATTCATTATTATCTTGAATCTAGACCAGTGTTTCTAAGATTTTACCATGTATAGGAGTCATCTGGGGTACTTGTTAAGATGCAGATTTTGGCTTAGTGGGTCTAGGGAGGAGCCTGAGATTCTGCATTTCTAATGTCTACTGAAGAAAAACACACAATCTAAAAGTTGTGAGTTAAGTTTTATTCTGGGACCTTACTGAGGACTTTAGCCTGGGAGCATAGCCTCTCAGATATCTTTGAAGAACTGTTCTGGAGAGGTAAGGAAGGAACCAAGATTTACAGAAGATTTTTTGCTGGGGGAAAAAAAACAAACATGTGGTCAAACATCAAAAGATTAAAGCTAATCACAAAAACCAGACATCTCAAGTTAATGATTTTAGTGCTCTTCTATGTACAAAAAGATGCAAGAATCCAGGCTCATTGAAATTATTCCTTAGATATGCATCTTAACTGTCTAGGGCCAGTATCCATAGCACATAACATTTCCTGTGTTTCTCTACCCTGAATTCCCCTCTGGGTGCACCATGGTGGAGCAGGGCAGCTGCAGTGGCTGACGGCTTGATTCTTGTTTTCTGGAATGGTAGGCAACATTCCCTGTCCACACTAACATGGTGCCAGGACATGGGGATGCTGCTGTTTAGTGGACCATACTTTGAGTAGCTGAGTTCCAGACTAGAGCATAGCTGTATTCAAACACCCTCCTTAGAGCACATAGTGACATGGTATTATTTAAGCGTACTGAAAGATAAGAAATGAAAAATAAAATTTAAAAGTATTATAAGAAAAACTTTGAATCAGGGTTATTGACTTCAGAATGTAAATGTTAAAAAAACTTTCAATACTAGTATGTTTTGTTGTGTTTTGTCTGGGTTCTACTATCATCCCTGGCTCCTCCTGTCTCTCTTTCAACAGAGTTTAATATTAGACAGATTTCTCTTGAAGCCCTTCCAAAGGAGTGTATTGATTGAGATAACAAAAATAACTTATCGTATTCATCCACCCAGCCATCTGCGCAACCATCTGTTTAATCCTCCACCCCACCATCTCTTCATTCATCCAATGGTTCCTAGAATCTACCATGGCACGCAGATGCTGTGAAGGATGTAGGTGTTAATGAGACAGTTTTTGCCCCCAAGAAATTTCATCTCTGGTGGAGATGACGTAATTCTTGAGATAAATTCTCAAGGATAGTATTGAAGTAAAGCCTTAAATATTGTCAGAGTGATGATAGTTAAGGGCTTGGCTGTAAACTTGAGTCATTCACGATCAGACCATTCAACAATATAAACAATATTTTCAACAATATAGACAAAATAGAATTTTATTTTCTGGCAAATATAACTTTTCTGATTTTCTCCTGCCTCTTTTCACAAAGGATCAATTTGAATTAAAAAAGAAATTCTGAAGTCTACCTTCTTTGTTTTCTGAAAGATGTATCCTTTTCTTTAGCACAGGCAAAAATGAGGGGAATCGACAGGGGTGTCTTTAAGGAGGTAGTTATTACCTGTATAGAGGGTAGTGTTTGTTGATTTGTTTGACTCAGGAAACTTTTAAGAGACTGCAAAAACTCTGAGGTGCTTCCAGTTTGGAGTACAGAGTAGAAGTGCAAAACTTTAAAAGGGACTATTTAAAGTTCATATTACCCTCCTGGATAGGTTAAGTCAAACATCCTATTATAGGTACATCCAAGATTTCTCCTTTTAGTCTCTCCCTCCCAGAAAAATCAGTGTATTTTAGCAGTGTCTCTACTAGTATTTTCTCTAAGGCAAATCAATCTTAAAAATTCATACACATTTGATGATGATGAGCAATATCTCCTGTTTTATTTTTTCTTATTTTATTTATTTATTTATTTATTTTGTGGTATGCGGGCCTCTCACTGTTGTGGCCTCTCCCATTGCGGAGCACAGGCTCCGGACGGGCAGGCTCAGCGGCCATGGCTCACGGGCCCAGCCGCTCTGCAGCACGTGGGATCTTCCCAGACCGGGGCACGAACCCGTGTCCCCTGCATCGGCAGGCGGACTCTCAACCACTGCGCCACCAGGGAAGCCCCCTCCTGTTTTATTAATACCACTACCCACATGTCAGCTTCCCCACCACTCTTATCTTCCTTTCCTTCACACACACACACACACACACACACACACACACACACTCTCATTTGTTACAGGCTCATGAAAACTGAAGGACTTAGCTCTGCAAGTGACTTTGCAGGGACAGAGCAGATGTAAACCTACTTTAGAGCATTCACATGGGTCAGAAGAGGAGACTATACACTCATTGAGGGAGATTCACTAGTCCTTGTGCCTCTGCTCTGTCTGGCCACTCTCTTTTCATGCACCCCCCACTTTTCCCACTGCTGACCCAGTTCTCTCAGTGCCTTGCCTAATTCCCCCATGGGGAGAGCTTCTTGTTTGCGTGGTCAGGGTCCAGGACATCTGATTGGGCCATGGTGACTAGTGGGTGAGGTTACTATACCTTAAAATGCATGAACCTCTTCTCTTACTCTCCTACTTCTCACAGCTCTAGATGAGTAAGTGAATTCTAGATAATTCTGTTGGTTCACTCTCTCTTCAACTTCTTTCCTGCCCATGTTCAGCCAAAATGATAAGATATCAAGATGGAAATGTAGGGCAGGAGGTCCCAGGCCCCACTGTAACCTTTATCAAGGCCTTGCACTTGGGTTTTAAGCTTGGGAACAACAATTAATAAAGTGGTACTTTGGTTTTTACTTATTATTCCTTTTTTAGATGGCTCCCTCAGGAACTCCAGTGGAAGGGGGGAGATGTGTGGAGCAGGATTTGGGCATTCCTGAGTCCCTGGCCATAAAATCATTAATATCTCACTTTAACTCCCTGCTGCTCCTGGGGCTAGAAAGTAGTATAGTGTATTGGTTAGGGGTCAGTGCAGGAAAGAGAAGCCACTTTAGCTATTTATTCAAGAAGGAATTTAATGAAGGAAATTAGGTGCTAGTAAACGTCACTGAGAGGATAGGGGGAGCAAAATCCTTCTTACAGAACAGCAGGACTAATCCCTAGATACTTACCACCTCTGAGGCCACCCCCAGAAATTTTGAGTGGAAAAACTCCCCACCCTGGAGCCAGGACCCTGCATTGCATGATCTGAGAGGCACTTCCAAGGATCAGGAAGCCAAAGTCAAGAGGCTACCCAGCCCCCTGCCTCTCATACAGACACTGGGACCCTGCTATAGCAAAATCTCCCGTCTCTGAGATAGTGTTTGCCAGAAGAAAAGCAGTCTGCAAGAGGCAAGGAGAAGGCCTTTGCCCCATTTCTGCCTTCTACATTTTGCACAAGTGCCTCTAATTGGTGAGACATAATTTGTGTCCACACCCTAGCTGCAAAGGAGTCTGGAAATGCAGGCTTCCAACTTCTGCAGTATAGACAGGCATGGCAGCAGGAGGGAGGAAAGCAGGCTGAACAGGGAGTCAGTCCATCAGTTCATCACAGGGAGCAAATGAAGTGTAGTGCGGTGTTATGAACTGAATGTTGGTGGCCCCCAAAATTCATGTTTTGAAATCCTAACCCCTGAAGTGATGGCATTAGGAGGTAGGGCCTTTGGGAGGTGATTTGGTCATGAGGGTGGCGCTCTCATGAATAGGACTAGTGCACTTATAAGAAGATACGAGACAGCTTCCTTCCTCTCTCTGCTTTCTGCCATGTGAAGATATGAGAAGACAGCAGTCTGCCATCCAGAAGAGACTTCTCACCCGAACCCAACCACGCAGGTGCTCTGATCTTGGACTTTCCGTCTCCAGAACTGTGAGAAATAAATTTCTTTTGTTTATAAGCCACCCAGTCTATGGTATTTTGTTACAGCAACCCAAACAGATTAAGATATGGGGGTGTGTTACTTTATACTTAAAAACATGCTTTAAGTAAGTATTACATGCTCAAGGTTTTCCTGGAAAAAAAATGAAAAGTATAAAGAACATAATAAACATCAGATATTGGTTGCAAGTAGGAGAAACCCTTTAGAGGGTTTCTAACTGGAAGTAACAGAAAAACACTTGTGAAAAGAACACTGCAGTAGCTCCTGGAATAATGAGAAGAGTTTTAAAGGACAAGGTCAGCTGTCTTGGTTCTTAATGGCTTCCCGATTTCTGTTTCAGGCTCCTGTGAGATTTTGCCATTCATCTTCTCTTCTTGAGACTGGGTGGATGCTGGGCCATTTTTCAAGATCAAGAATATGGAAAAAATGACTCCTTAGATCCTGCCATCCTTGATTCCTCAATTTTGTGTCATCAATTATATAATGCTCTGATGTTTAATAATTTTGAGCCTCCAGAGGGTTGTATACTTTGCAACTTCAAAAGTTAAGCTTAGCATACGGAGGAAAGCAGGACTTTTGCTTTCCACACAGAGGCTGGTACAAAAAGAGAGAGGACAGGCCACATGGGAACCACGGGCTTCAACATCTTAACCTCTCCCTAATAAAGGTCTGTATAAAAATGGATGTCAGATTTTTGTCACTCTTCAATTTCATACATCAATTCTCCTTCCATGGGAAGAAAAGGTTCCTTTCACGTGGGGTTTTCCAATACTGTTTCTTCCCTGAATAGAAAGATGTTTATCCAGAAACACGAGGATAGGAGAGTAAAGTTTTCTCTAATAGAACTGAAATAATGGATGTGAGAAACTTGGGAGAACAAGAATAAAAGAGGACCAAAATAAAGAGTCTAGAGAATCCTCCAAAATCAATGATTTAAAAAAAAATTTAGAGCAGCCTAGGAAACAGTGAGAATGGTCAGAGGAACAGGTGAAAAAACAGATGCTCAAGAAATCAAGGGAAGGAAGAATTTGGGAAGTAGATGGTTGGTCACTGGTGGAAAATATGAGTAAGTTGAGGACTGAAATGGGTTTTTAAAAATTGAAGTAGAGTTGATTTACAATGTTGTGTAATTTCTGCTGTACAGCAAAGTGACTCAGTTATATACATATGTACATTCTTTTTTTACATTCTTTTCCATTACGGTTTATCCCAGGATATTGAATACCGTTCCCTGTGCTATACAGTAGGACCTTGTTGTTTATCCATTCTACATGTAATAGTTTGCATCTACTAACCCCAAAGTCCCAGTCCATCCCTCCCCCACCCCCCCGAAATGGATTTTTTAAAGTAATTTATTGAGGTGAAATTCACATAACATAAAATTAACTATATTACAGTGAATAATTCAGTGGCATTTAGTACATTCACAGTGTTGTGCAACCATCACCTCTATCTCGTCCTGAAACATTTCCACTACTTTAAAGTAAAACCCCGTATGCATTAAGTGGCTTCGCCCCATCCCCCTTCCCCGTGCCCTGGTGACCACCAATCTGTGTTCTATTTCTGTAGATTTAACTATTCTGAATATTTCATATAAATGGAATCATACAACATGTGCCCTTTTATATCAGGCTTCTTTCACTTAGCACAATGTTTTCAAGGTTCATCAACAAGGTAGCATTTATCAGTACTTCATTCTTTTTATATGGCTGAATAATATTCCATATGATTTTTTATCCATTCATCCATTGATGGAGGTTTGGGCTGTTTCTATCTATTGGCCATTGTGAATAGTGTTGCTATGGATATGCACGAACATGTACTTTTTTAGAGTATACCTGTAGGAGTAGAATAGTGGGGTTACATGACAATCCTACGTTTAACTTTTTGAGGAACTACCAAATTGTTTTCTGAAAACTTACTTCAGATTTAGCAATTTGATATTAATTGTTGATCCTAGCTAGAAGAGTTTCAGGAGAATAATGACTGGAAAACAGATGGTAAGGGATTAAGAAGTAAGTGAGTTTAAAAAATTTTTAATTTTGGGCTTCCCTGGTGGCGCAGTGGTTGAGAGTCCGCCTGCCGATGCAGGGGACACGGATTCATGCCCCGGTCCAGGAGGATCCCACGTTCCGCGGAGTGGCTGGGCCCGTGAACCATGGCCGCTGAGCCTGCGCGTCCGGAGCCTGTGCTCTGCAACGGGAGAAAAATTTAAAATTTGTAACAGCTTTATTGATGTATACTTGACATATGCTCAACTGCACGTATTAAAAGCACAGGTTTTATTTAGCCTTCGGGAAGAGTATAGGCACTTCTTCCTCTGAGATAGAAATAAACTAAGGGTGGGCTCTATAAATAGATAAGTTAGAAGTGGAGGGGAGAGGTATTAAGGGTTTTGACATCTGATGGTCTCATTTCTCAATAAGAGTTATCTGATTGAAATGAGAATGGTAGCGTGAGAGTTGAGGTATTAAGGAGATGTGATAGAGACAATTAGATGCTTACCCCCAATCCATTCTCCTCCTCCTCCCTAGTAATAGAGTCTTGATTTTGTTTAGGTAAGTGACATAGACAGCTAAAAGACTTCATTTCCCAGTTTCCCTTACAACTAAATGTGATTGTGTGACTATAGTGTTTACATATATAGGTATGTGTGTGTGTGTATGTATATGTGTGTATACATAAATTATATGGAACTTCTAGGAAGACCTCTTAAAGGGAGATAACTCAGCTTCGAGGGGAACCCTTTTGTTCTTCTGGCCTTTCGCTTTCTGGCTGTTTAGGACATGATGACTTGTGCTCCAGCAGCCATTTTTGCCATGAGGTGATCTTCAGGATAGAGCCATCTGCTGAGGATGGCAGAGCAGAAAGATAGCTAGCTAGGTTCTGATGACTTTGTGGTGGTGTCTCCATAGCACATGTGGATGGCCAATCTCTGATTTTCTTTTACCTAGTTAAGAAATAAACTTAGATCAAGTTTAGACCACTGTTATTTTGTGTTTCAGTTATATGCACCTAAATACAATCCTAACTGAAACAGGAGCTTATTAAAGCTTTAGTACATTCTCTATGGTGAGTGGGAAAGGGATTCATGAGCTGAGGCCTCAGTGGAGGGAGTCATCAATCTTTTCTCTACTATAGACAGCCTGGAAGCAGAAGTGGAGGCACAGACTTGATGAATTCTCCAAGACTTGGGAGCCATTCTAGCAGAGGCAGCTAAACAATGGTCCAGTGAAGAAGTGATGGTGCAGTTATTGGGTTTGCAGCCTTTGACCCTGGGATCCAGGTTGAACAGGAAAGTGAAGGCAGTTGAGGACTGATGACTTGAGGGTACTGGATTCTTGAAGAGGACTTTGGGATGGTTTTATAGCTCTACAGGTAGAGGCTCAAGAAGCTGTGATCAGACAGTGGGCTTTCTAAATCTTGTATTTCTGAGGTGGGAATCAAGAGAATGGTAATGCTAAGGCCTGGGTGTGGCCATGGGAGTGAGGAGATTACTGTAATAGGATGGAAATGAAATTATTGGCACAAAGAAGGGCCAGAAAATGTAGGCTTTGTTTGAAGGGGGGCGGGAGTGACTCTGATCACTGAAGTGACCCAGTAGGATATCAATTTGAAGTCTGCTAAGATAACTGAAACCAAGAGGAACAGCAGTTTTAGCTCCAATCTTAAAACAGGCAGGTCACATTGAAAATTTCTGGAAAGAACTCCAACTGGGCTGATGGGTACTTTAAACAGGGCAGCTAGAGAGACAAGAAGAATGCAGGAACCACCGGCACAACCAAAATACATTGCAAACATCTCCAGTTAAGTGAAAGGAGCCGAGGGATGTCTGGTCAAAGATCCCTGAGGTGGACGGTGGCTTTTGGAAAGTCATCAACCAATTAGACATATTTTCTGTTCAGACATCTTCTGAACATGAACAACACTTCAATCAGTGTCATTCAGGGAGGATCATTTCTGTTAAAATAAGTGATTCTTCTCTAGCTCTCAGGGATATGATGTTGAAGAACAGACCAGGGACAGGAATGTTGTGTATGATTTTAGAGGAATCATTGTGATTTTGTATTGATTTGTACCAGAGAAATAAAGTGTAATTTAATGAAACACATAATGTTCTCAGCCAGGGTAGCACATCAGCCTGGAAATGAGGGGGAAATGGTTGGTAGATTGAACTCTACAGATGACGGCAGTGCTTTTAGAGCAGAGGCTATTAACCTTTCCAACATGGAGTTACCCTCTCCTCAGAACAGCAGGAGGCAGCAGGGCACGGTGGTAAGGCTGAGTTCTATGAATAGACTCCCTAATTCTGAATCCCTGCTTTTTGAGGTATTCACCAGGTGTCCTCGGGCAAGTTATTTAACCTCTGCATGTTTCAATTCCCCTATTTTAAAAATTCGCCTTCTTGTCATTTTAACCATCCACACCGTAACCCTCCCCAGAGGTCAGCAATATCACTGTTTTTGGTGTATACCTCTGAAGATATTCTATGTACTTAACAGTTCACAGGTGTATTCATTTTCTCTCTTTTTTACAAAAATGGAAAAGCACTTTTCTGTACCCTTTTCCAAAAAAAACTAACAACACTTTCTCAGAGCGCTTTCCAAGCGTTACACAAAGAGCCTCCTCAACTGTATTAAAACAGCTTTCACATTCGTCATCGTATTTGGAAATGACTGGTTTACTCTTTCCTTGTTGTGCGACAAGAAGCAGGGTTAATAAACTTGCCTGCTGACACACAGTGCGAAAGTTTCGAGCTTGAGCCAGGACACAAAACTTCCAACACCACATCCATTGTTCATTTCTTAGACCAGCCTACCTGTGAAATTGATCTGAGACTCAATGCTTTCTCTATAACAAGTCCATCTGGATGTTTGCATTTAGTGGCACTGTTACCCTAGCCCAGTGTCTAAATATAGTTGTTCTATAAATGTTTGCTGAGTGGAATAGGATTGGTTAATTCCTAACCGTGGATGATGATTCACATTTTTATCATTAGTTCCTCATGTTTCCTAGGAGATATATCCTTAGCATATGTGCTAACGGAAATACTGGGCATGGGTGCAAATACAAAATGTCCTGGTCCCAGCCAAGTGCAAATTGTTTAGCAAGTTGGAAACATTTGCACTATCCTACAGCTATCACACCAGTGAATCAGCTAGCACCCCTCCTGGCCCACAAGGCCTCCAATCTATGAATTCTACTCAGAAACAGTGTCTTTAATCTCCAGTTCTGTCTTCCTGTGCTTCCTGTATTTATTGAGCAGAAAGATGAACTGGGTAAATTGTGCACTGCTTAGAAAAATGTACTTGTTTCCTTGGAAAATGATTACAGAAATTCACCTAGCTGTGTGTTTGTGCAAATGTGTGTATTAAGAAGGGGTGGCACTCTCCTGTTTAGTGTGAACATATGCTCCCACGTGAAGAAGGAAGCAAAAGCCCACGATTCTGAGAGTCCTACATCGCCCAGTTGTCTACATGTGATGGCTGAGGGAGGCATCCATTAGGTAGCACTTAGTTAGGCTCTCTGCTTAGGTAGCTTTTATTTATTTTTATTGATAATTGAGGTATAGAGTGCACATAGGAAAACCAGGCAGACAAAGCTTGAGTACCCTATTTGAGCCATGGGTTGCCTAATTTCCAATTAGTTGGGGATTTTCTATAGTGTATTTTTTTAAATAAAATTATGTATTTATTTTTGGCTGCATTGGGTCCTCGTTTCTGCACATGGGCTTTCTCTAGTTGTGGTCAGCGGGGGCTACTCTTCATTGTGGTGCGTGGGCTTCTCATTGTGCTGGCTTCTCTTGTTGCGGAGCACAGGCTCTAGGTCGCGGGCTTCAGTAGTTGTGGCACGTGGGCTCAGTAGTTGTGGCTCACGGGCTTAGTTGCGCTGCGGCATGTGGGATCTTCCCAGAACAGGGCTCGAACCCATGTCCCCTGCATTGGCAGGCGGATTCTTAACCACTGCACTGCCAGGGAAGTCCTCTAGTAGCCTTTTTATTATTAATTTCTAACTTAATTCCAGGGGACATACTTTTTTTTTTTTTGGCGGTACGCAGGCCTCTTACTGTTGTGGCCTCTCCCATTGCAGAGCACAGACGACTCCGGACACGCAGGCTCAGCGGCCATGGCTCATGGGCCCAGCCGCTCCGCGGCATGTGGGATCTTCCCGGACCGGGGCACAAACCCGTGTCCCCTGCTTCGGCAGGCAGACTCTCAACCACTGCGCCACCAGGGAAGCCCCCAGGGGACATACTTTGAATAATTTCAATACTTCAAAATTAGTTGAGGCTTGGTTTATGATCTAGCTTATGAACAATTTTGATAATCCTCACAGCCACACTGTGAGACAGATATTGTCATCCCTCCATTTTACAGATAAGGAAACTGGCACTGGAGAGGCTAAAAAAACTTACTCAAGGTGGACTTGAAATTTGAATGCAGGCATCCTGGCTCTTAAGTCCATCCTCTTAACCACCATGTTACAATGCCTCCACCCACAAGAGGAAAAAAAGGCAGACTCTATAAAAGGTCCTATATCTGATCTCTTATGATATTTGTTCCGGATGACAGCCTGTACTTAGCACAGGTGAAACACGATGAACTTGTTTTCAGGGTCTTATGATGGGAGCTGGTTATGCAAACTTATCAATGGGAGGGATGGGTCCATTGGTCCAAGGATCCTCATGAGAAGGAATTCAGTATAAGAGGAGAGGCTACTGAAAGAGGCATGCTTGGGTTGTGGACAAAGGATCATTACTGGGGGCAGAATATGATAGGAGGTATCCTACTCACACTTCTGTTGGTTCTACCCTTTGCACCAGGTCTTTTTGCCCAAGACCTGGAAAGGGGAGTGGAAACAAGAATAGAATTACTCTGTAGGTGAGAAGTATTTCCCCATTTGGCCACATCACAAAGGGTGAGAACCATGGAAGACTGGTCAGGGAGCCACACCTCCCAGATCACCTCCCATGAGCCACAACATAGGCCCCAGGGTTCCTCAAGGTCACTGGTAGCCATGTGAAGGAGACATCACTCTAGATTCCATTTGCACACCCCACAAGAACAAGGGTGTCCAAGCAGCAGTGGAGGAGAATCACAGTGACCCAGAGACCTGGGGTCTGAGCAGGGAGGGGTGTCTGCTGGAGTTTTCTCAGCTCAGAAATCCAGGCAGAGCCAGAGGCCTACAGCTTGGTTACATGCCCCGACCTTCCCTCTAGGCTGCTAAGGCCTGAGAAATATGGTGTGTATGTTGCATTTCTATGGCAAGCAGAGCACCCAACTGTCCCCAAAGGTAGAAGGATAAAAGCAACATTGTGTTTGTAAAACACATGGAAGATTTTTTATGCTTTTCAACACAAATTTATAATATATTGTAACTGATTTGTAATATAAGAAAACAGTGCTGTAAACTCACCTAATTATCAAAATTCACTCCTACTTGCTACTGGAAGGACAACTTAGAGGGTGATGGATACTAATATACTGAACTGTTTTTATGTTTTTAGTCTTTGACCTAGCTTGCCGAGGATGAGAGTGTTCTTGTCGTGGTACCAGATAAAGAAATTCTTTGAATGCTTTTAAATACAATTTACATGGAAAGCTTCCAAGTCACCATTTGATTCCTTCTATTTTTTTTTTTTTTTTAGGTTCTTTACTCTAAAGAGAGTTCATAAAGCACTCTCACATAAAATATCTCAACTGATCTTCAGAACAACCTTAGGTAAGGCAGCTTCTATTATCCTCATTTTTCTTTTGGAGAAATTGAGACCCGAAGAGGCATAATGGCATGTCCAGGGTCACAAGTAGGAGAAGTAGAAGAACTGGATCTGAGCTCCATTCTTTGGAATTTAAGTCCAAAGTTTTTCCACTTCATCTCGTGTTCTCTACCTGACCATCCATCCATCCATCCAACCACCCACCCACCAATTAATCCTTAATTAATTCAATGAAAATATCTGAGTGCCTCTCATGAGCGGGGCATTGTACTAGGTGCTATGGCAAATAGAAATATGAGGCAGCCACAGATCCTGTTCTCAAGGAATTTCTAATACACTAGAGATACCAGCTATGGAGCTGAGTAATTCCAAACTGAGGCAGAAAGTGGTAAGTACAAGAGAATCAAAATGTTCTACAGGAGTTCTAATGCAGGAGGGATAACTTAGAGCTGGTAGACAGAGGAATAAGAGATGGAACATGACATGACATATTTGGAAGGAGGCCAGAGTATGGGAATGCTATGTGTAGAGAAAAACCTTTTGAAATTGATTGGCTATGAGAACAGTCCAAGGAGAACCTGAAATCACTTAGGGGAGCAAATAGAGAGAAAAGAGAGAGAGAACATATCTAAGAGGGAACAGAAGTGGAAGAGTTCCAACCAGTGAAATGATCTTTTATTTGTTTGTTTGTTTATTTATTTATTTTTGGCTGTGTTGGGTCTCTGTTGCTGCGCGCGGGCTTTCTCTAGTTGCGGTGAGCGGGGCTACTCTTCGTTGTGGTGCGTGGGCTTCTCATTGTGGTGGCTTCTCTTGTTGCGGAGCACAGGCTCTAGGCATGCGGGCTTCAGTAGTTGTGGCACGCAGGCTCAGTAGTTGTGGCTCACGGGCTTAGTTGCTCTGCGGCATGTGGGATCTTCCTGGACCAGGACTCGAACCCGTGTCCCCTGCACTGGCAGGCGGATTCCTAACCACTGTGCCACCAGGGAAGCCCTGAAATGATCATTTTAAAAGAATGTATATAGTATGGAAGCAACCTAAGTATCTGTCAACAGATGAATGGATAAAGAAATGTGAGATATACATATATACACACACATACACAATGGAATACTACTCAGCCACAAAAAAGAAGGAAATGTTGCCATTTGCAGCAACATGGATGGACTTGGAGGGTATTTTGCCAAATGAAATAGGGCAGACAGAGAAAAACAAATACTGCATGATATCACTTATATGTGGAATCTAAAAAATACAACAAACTAGTGAATATAACAAAAAAGAAACAGACTTATAGATATGGAGAACAAACTAGTGGTTACCAGTGGGGAGAGGGAAGGGAGGAGGGGCAATATAAGGGTAGGGGATTGAGTGGTACAAACTATTAGATATAAAATGAGCTACAAGGCTATATTGTACAACATGGGGACTATATTTTATAATAACTGTAAATGGAGTATAATACTTAAAAAGTGTGAACCACAATATTGTACACCTGTAACATATAATATTGTACAGCAACTATACTTCAATTAAAAAACAAATAAAAATTTTAAAGGGATTAAAAAAAAGAATGTGTATAGGTTTGAAAGTTCTGAGCCAAAGGAAAAGAGCCTAAAAAGTGGCCACTAACATCTAGGTGGTATAGAGAAATAGTACTTCTAAACTTAGGGAGCATTTTCTGCTCAGTCTGAATATTTGGAGTATCTCATGGGCAAGGGCAACATAAAAATCTGATATACGTGCTTCCAGAGCAGGTTTGGGTAGAATCTAAATCAACAAATATAGCAGAGTTAGGACAGCTAAGAAAATTGGAAATCTAAGATTTTGGAAATGAGTCTGTTAGGAGTGTTAGGGTAGCAGTTTGGTAGGCAAAGTGAATCAGGTTTAGAAGCTGGGATCACAAAGGATTCTCAGTGTCTGGATGTGATCTGCATATTTAATATGAAATGTGTATGTTATATAGCATTTTCTCTTAAATATACATTTTAGTATGATTTTGTGACAGCTATTTGCCCTGTATATCTAATATTTCCTATAGTGGTAAGAAAAGAAATTAGGGAAATATACCAATGAGAAATTATTATTAGGCCATGAAACTAACTGCCTCGAGGAATTAATCTAAAAATTGTCTGGATAAAGGTATTATGTACATGTTGTCTCATCAAAGGGCCTGAGTCATACTGACTAGTTCAGGCATTAGGTGCAAGTGACCCCAAAAGGACCAAATGATAATACTTCCAACCATTCAATTCACCCAAGGGAGAAAATGTGGCTAAATTTGTGTTTTCCTAGACTATAAAGAACCCATGAAGGGAGGGACCCTTTTTGATCATCTCTGCATTCCCTATGCCTAGCACTACACCTAGAAGGTAGAGCTGTTTCCCTGAACACATGCATACAACTTCATCTGTCAGCACCTCATATATTCCTTGTAGTTTTTCAAAGACTACATAGATGGTAGGGTGTTTAGGAGATATAGACATTAAGTGCCATAGGAATTCAGACTAGGAGAAATCCCTTCTGTGGGGAGGCCCCCAAAAGGCTTCTTAGACAAGGTAGGACCTAGTGAGATTTACATTGGCAAGGAGAAACAAGGGGGATATTCCCTAACACTTCAGTGCCCAGAGGACAGCTGGGACTTTGGCAGGAACCCAGAGAGATGGAGCTAGAGAAACAGAGCTTTGGAAGTGATAGCCTTGCGTCAGAATTGTATTGATAGTCTGCAAGGAATCTGAGACCACTTGCCTCCCAATAGAAATGAAAATTTGAGCATGGAGAGATTCCCTAATGGAGAGGAAGAGAAGAAAGGCAGGGAGTAGGCACAGATCTCTGGGTAAAACCTCCCTCAGGGGATAAGTCCACTAAGTCAAATTCAGCAAAAGGTGAATGGGATAAGGCCCTCATACAGGTCAGAGCAGCTCCTGGTAAAGGAGGTAAAAAGGAAGTGAGCAGGGCGGAAAAGTTTATAGGCTTGATTTGCAATGTCTGGTCTTCCTACTTGCAAAGCTAAAGTTTAAAAAAACAAGGTATGTTAGAGGAAGCAACTGGAGATAAAAATAAATAAACAGATCTCCAGTAAGGCGCTGCACATTTCCTAGAGCCTGCGGCTCTTCACTTTCCTCCCCGTTTCCTGAGCAACGATTCACCGCGGGAGACCTCGGTGTAATTTCCTTGTCTGGGCGGCGCCAATTTACCAAGCTCTAACAGCCCTTCCCCCATCCTCGGCCATTGCCTCATTAGTGCTGTGAGAAAAATTAATTTATTGAACAGCATTTTCTTTGTGGCTGCCGGTTAAATTCTTCCAGGGCTAAACTGTCCATGCGTTTCGGAGAAGAAGCTGAGAAAGACGGTCTCCCAAGTCTCACTAAGCATTTGTCTGAAACAAAATGTGATGCTCCTTCACTCTTTGCTTTCCCCACTTCTGGCCCCCATCCCACATTCAGCAGGGCTTGGGGATCTTCCTTGAAGAAGAGGAAAACAGGTTTTCTGGAAGAAGTGACCTGCTAGTCGGCAAAGCACCATTACTAAGCCTGAAGACGGAGGTTTGCAGATTTCCCACGATGCTGCGCCTCAGAGCCTTGAGAAAGCACATGTGCTGTGTCATGTTGACCCAGGAAGAGGACTGCGGTGATCACTGCATGAGTGGAGAAGGAAGGGACTTTTAAAGGACTTCCCAGAAGCCAGGGTAGGTAACATAGGCCCTCCACAGAAACGCCAGAGCTGAAGCAAGAAGACATGCCTGGGTAACAGGCAGTTATTAAATCTCTGTGGCTAGAGATGACAAAAATACTACCAGTGACATGTGTTTGAATACTTACTGTGGGACAGGCACTGAATGCTTTACGTATATTCACTCATCTAAAACTTGCAACTGTATGAGTTGGGCACTGTCATTAAGACAATTTTATGCGAAAAGAGGGGGGGTGAAAAAAAAGAAATAATGCAGATAAAGCAGTCCACTTTTTTTTGGTCATGGCCACGTGGGATCTTAGTTCCCCGACCAGGGATCGAACTCATGCCCCCTGCAGTGGAAGCCCGGAGTCCTAATCACTGGACCTCCAGGGAACTCCCAAAGCAGTCCACTTTGACCACCACATACCAGTGCCCTTGGAGTTCCAAATGTTTCTCTATGCATTTACATATAGGCATTTGATGGCTATTTAGAATTGGCCCAGTTTTTTTCCGTTGTGAACAGCACGGCATTGCAAGGCGTTCTTCAAGGTAGAGACCAGGAAGTGGAATTGCTGGTGGGAGGGAATGTAAATTAAAAAAAAATTTATTAGCTACTCCAAATTGTCCTCCAAAAAGGCTTTTTCAATTCATTTCCTCACCAATCGTGTGCAAGAATACACCTTTTGCTATTCCTCAGAAAGACCTGCTGTTATCAATCTTTTAACATTTTGTGCCAATCTTGTGTGAAAAATGATGCCTTGTTATTATTTAATTTGTTTTCACTTGATCACTAGTGAGGCTGTGCATCTTTTCTCATTGGCTATTTGTCCTTCCTCTACAAATTACCTCCTCATGTCTTCATTTGCTTTTATTTGGTGCTATGTGTCTTTGTTTTGTTGATTTATTAGACTTTTTTACATAGTCCACATTTCTGTTTTATATATATGATAGATATTTCCTCCCAGTCTATACTTTCTTATATTTGTGGTCTGTGGGGTCTTTTGCCACTTAAAAGTCGGATGTATTCAAATGTATTTGCCTTTCTTGCTTTTGCATGTTGTGCCTTTGTGTATTCTGCTGTAATTTATACTTTTATGCTCTTACTTTCATGGTCTTTAAAACATTTGAAACATATTAAACATAGGTGGAAGGTTCTCTCTTCTTTACTCTAGACGCAGAACATCTGAAGAGAATTCTAATTATTTAGCTACACCCAAACCCAGGAGAGGTAAGCAGCAGTGTCCATCATCTCATCTGGGGATGTGCTGGCAGGTGCTGGAACTTTGCAAGAGAGTGTTTCCTAAGGCATAAATCGACATCCCCAAACAGCTTAGGGAATCAAATTCTTCAAAATTGTTCTTGTCAAGGTGGACTCTGAATGGAGTGTTTTCCAGAATACATCAGTACTCTGGGATATTAATAGGATCTTTATAACTATCACAGGAAGAGAGGTTTTTGTGGCCACACCTGATTGGGAGAGGCTTGGTTAAACAATGTTAAATGGGTTTCTTTGGGGACGGCTCAATTAGTAAACATTTATATTGATCAGAGGCTGCAAGTTGTCTTCAGATGGAAGTTTACAGTGTTTTGAAAAATCTAAGGGATCATTTAGTTCAGAGCCAATATTTTCAATCTTGGCTACATTTTCGAGTAGCCAAGGGAGCTTTAAACAAACATGGGTGGGTCTGAATCTTGCAGGCCCAGAGATTGGATTTTACTGGTGCAGGGTGCAGTTTGGGCACAGGAATTTTTAAAAGCTCCCTTGGGGATTCTAATATGCAGCCCAGGCGGCGAACCACTGCTTCGTCCAGTGGCTTCATGTAATAGTCAGGGAAACAAATATTTGAAGGGTGGTGAAGTTTCACAAGCTAGTTTGGGGAATAGCTGGGACTGGACACAGATGTTTGGAACCCTAGGCCTGGCCTTTCCCTCTACACTATGCTACCAACACAGCACTAGGTGTGTAGGGTCCAACCTGGAGCATACGTTACAGGCATCAGCTTTGGCGTATATCATATGCTTCCTTATAGTGCCGTTGCATCTGAACAGCCTCAGTTTCCTTATCTATAAAAGGGGCGTAATAATACCCCTTCTTCCTCACCTCAGACTTAGTCTGAGAATTGGATGAGCTAACTCATACGACCTCATTCCAAAGTGTTTTGAAACATGTACACTGTACAAATGAGAGTGATGCCAGTAGCAAGATAGTGGTGCCTGACACAGTACCCAGTTCGTGAAAGGGGTTCGGGAGCTGTTGGTTAACAGTGATTGATGGTAGAAAGAAAACGCAGCTGCTTCCAGAACAGTTCCTTCACACACACACCTGGAATCCCTCAGGTCTCAGGCAAGTTGTCAGCATTACCTCCCTCAGGGAACCCTTGATTAAAGTTACCATATTTCCAGCCCCAGGCGGTCAGCACATAAATTTCATATAATTAACATTCACATGCATATGCATGAACATTTGTATAATTTTGCATGCTGTGTTCAATAATCTCTGACTTAATAAAGTAGTGTACCCTGTGGTGGTCATGCTGGGGGTGTCTTTTTCCCTGGGCTCTCCCCTAATGTAGAGGTTAATTTTCAGGGTCCAGAGAGACAGGACAAATGGAGAGAGCTAAAGAGAAGCTGCAGGCAAAGGAGGAGGCATCCAGGTGCCTGAAAGAGAGGCCTCACTCTTGCTACAACAAAGCAGTTGCTCTGTGGTTTGCCTAGAGCATCATGAAACTGTCATGCTTTCCTGAAGAGGCTTTGGAAACATTTAAGGTTCGGCAGGAATCTGGAAAACCAGCCTGCGGGAGGCCATGTGCTGGGAGACCTGCTACCTGCTTAGCCACAGAAGGAACTAGAGATGGAGGAGTCCGATGGTGGCATAAACATCACCACAGGCTTTCCCTTCAGCTGTAGCCCCTGACTCACAACCGCAGTGTGTGCCATTCATAATTAATTCAAAATATTACACAGTAGATGCTGGAACACAACGGCGAACATACAGACCCCACCCCTGTGTTTGTGGAGAATACACTGCATAGAGGATATGGACAAAAAGCAAGTTAATGAAAAAAGAATCTAATTTTGCAGCATTATGAAGGAAGGGCTGGAAAGAGATGGATGGATGGGGTTGGGGGTAGGCATCTGTTTTACTGAGGATGGTCAGGAGCCTGATGGGTGAGAAAGGAGCATTTCAAACAGAGGGAACAGCATGTATGAAGGACACAGGGGTGACAAATTTGGCATGTCCAAGGAAGTCGAGGAAGACCAGCGTGGCTGGAGGATAGAGTGAGGAGGAACATGGCAGACGAACAGAGGCAGATGGGGATACAGGCAGGGGCCAGATCACGCTAGCCACGGATAGGTGTGATACATCTGTTCTCCCAGCGAGGCATTGTGCTGCTGGTATTAGAATCACAAACAGATGCTACCTCAGTTGTTTGGGGCTTGGCTAAAATCTATAATTAGTTATATGGGTTCATACTTTTCCTTTCCTTGGGGGTGAATGCCTTTCAAATGGTCACAATCCGTATAGACAAGTTTATATCAAAAAGGAAAAAAAAATAGTAGCAATAGGAATCATATAACGTATAGCAGTTTTTGGTTTGCAGATGCCTTTTACATTTGTTTCCTTATTAAATCTTCAGACCAAACCCATAAAATGTTGAGTATATCCCCATACAAGAGAGGAAGAAATAGTGTCAGAGAAGTAACGTCCCCCAATCACACAGCTGCATCTTGTAATACTTTATTTATAAGTATTAGTATTATAAATAGCAGGGCTGAGGCTGAATCCACATGTTGTGCCCCCCAGGCCAGTGCTCTTCCTACCATGTATATCGTGGTTCCTTCCCTCCTATCTTTTCTGAAAGTGATTGTGTTATTGAGCTAGATTTCTTCCAAGATGCTTGTTGACCCTGTAAGTTTGCAATAATAACAGTATTTATTGATGGCCAGGCTTTTTGCATGTGTTTCCTTATTTAATCCTCACAACAGTTATATAAAGTATGTATTATTTTCTGCTTTTGATGTGCCATTGAGGTAGGAGAGTGTTATCTCACTTGTCTAATATGATACAGAAGATGATAGAATCCAGGACAGTTTTCATTCCAACATCCATGCCAAATAGCTCCACTAGCTACTTCCCTGTGATTCTAGGAGTTGTGAAACTTGAGCTTTGGCCTGGCATGTTCTTAAGTTTGTCCAAGTAATTTAATCTCTCTGCATCTTGGACTCCTAGTCCGTAAATAGGATGGTGAGCAGATTCCGTCTCAACTGGCCAACTGTGGCTGCCAAAAACTCTGTGTTGACAAGGATTTTTCTATTGTATCTGAGCTCAGCAGGAAGAGTGCAGTGATTATTTTGTGATGGCTTCCAGGGACAAGAGACAGGGTTAGTGTCTTTAATGACCATGACCTAGACTATTTGTAAAAGAGTCCTACTCTAAGCTCTGATGATCAAGAGCTCTTCTTAACTTACTTCACCTGGCACTGATTTTAATGTTACCCAGGAATTCTATATGATCTGAACCAGGCTAACCTTTACTTTTCTACATGATTTATTTTGTACATCTTGTATTCTTAACAAGACTAAAGGATGTGAAACACAGTCATTTACTTCTTTTGCATACTACACAGTGGGTCTAGGACAGGGCTAAGCACATGGTAGTTGTTTTCTAAATGCAGATTTTTATCTTGCATAATTAATTATACCTCAATTATGAAGAGGCAAAGCAATGCAGCTGTATGTTTACATTTGTCTTCAATACCTTATTAACTCCTGGAACCCCTTAGCAGAGTAGAAAGATACATTTTAAAGGTAAGGAAATATCTCACTGACATGTATGTATAAGGAACTAAAATATAAATTGTTTAACAAGAGATAAAAGGGGCAAATGAGAGAGAATTAGGTCTGAGGCTTCAGACCAATGGGATATTTGCTTCCCCTAGACTGGAGTTTGCTTCTGAATGGACTATGCTGGTTTGAAGGATCAAAATAATTTGTAAGCTGTTGGTGATCATCGTTAATGGGGATAAATAGTAGCTGTGGCAATTTCTAATTTACCACTTTTATTTATGAGGGCTTGTGCACACGTGAGGACACATATACACCCCAGGTAGCCCTCTATACCAAACACTCTCCATGCTGTCTTTCTTCTGTGCATTTGTCCACATAAATCCTGTCATCTGCAATGCCCTTCATGTTGTCACTGAATGTCTTACTCAGCCTCATGTCCCAGCTTAAATACCTAACTCTTTGAAGCACTCTTGATTTTTCCAGCTAGGTGCAAACTTTTCCTCTTGTGAATTCCCTATCACTGTAGTTGGACTTCACTGTGGTACTTCCTTTTTGAATTAGTGGTAATTGCAAAACAATCACTCTTTCCTACTGTGAAAACAGTACCTTAAGGCCAGATAACATGTGTTATTTATCTTCGTGTATCTCCCAGTGTAACCTGTCTTACACTCTGATGTAAACAAGCCTTGTTAATAGTCTGCAAAGAGGGACTATTTATCAGGCCTGCCAGTCTGAACACCCAATATTGATGTGAGGCTCCAGAAGAGTTGAATATAGGGGTTTGGGGCTCCTGAGAGGTTCTAAGATAAAGATTGATGAATCGCAGTCACAGAGATGGGAGTTGATGTCAATAGAGCAGATGAGGTCACTTGCTCGCAGAGAGACTGTGAGGGTTAGTAAGAAGTGAAGCAGGCTGAGGACCAAACCTTGGGCAAACAACATTTAAAGCGAGGAGAGAAAAAGAGGAGCCTCTGAGAGGGAATAACTGAGATGCAGAAGGAGAATCAGGATAGAGTAGAGTCATAGGAACTGCAGGATGTGGTGAACGGTGTCAAAATTCAGAGGGCTCGAATAAGATGATGTTTAAAAAGTGTCCATTGGATTTACAAATGGAGAAGATATGATGACCTTTGCAAAAAAAGATCCTGTGAAGGTGTGACTAAGTCGACCAACTGTTCCCATTGCTTGGGACTGAGGGGGCTCCCAGGACGTGGGACGTGCAGTGATAAAGCCAGGAGAGTTCTAGTCAAACCAGGATGAGTTAGTCACTGTAGGTGAAGCCAAAAAAAAAAAAAAAAAAGCAAACTCTGGGACTGACGGGTGACTGTGAGTACAGTAGTAGCCACAGAAGTGGAGTTGGTTCTTTTAACTGCATGTGAAAGGGTGGAAAGAGATCTAGGCTGGATATGTGAAATAAGACAGAGATAGACAAATACTGTATGATCTGACTCATACATGAAATATTAAAATTAAAAAAACCCACGTAAGACCTTACATCTGTTAGAATGTCTGTCATCAAAAGCAAGAGATAACATGCTGGAGAGGCTATGGAGAAAAGGGAACCCTCATGCATTGTGCGTGGGAACGTAAATTGGTGCAGCCACTACGGAAAACAGTATGGAGGTTCTGCAAAATATTACAAGTAGAACTACCATATGATCCAGCAATCTCACTTTGGGGTATATATCTGAAGGAGATGAAATCACTGTCTTGAAGAGATATTTGCACTCCCATGTTCACTGAAACATTATTCACAATAGCCAAGATATGGAAACAATCTAAGTGTCCATCTAGGAGTGAATGGATAAAGAAGATGTGATACATACACACACACACACACACACACACACACACACACTGGAATATTATTCAGCCCTAAGAAAGAAGGAAATCCTGTCATTTGAGACAACATGGATGGACCTTGAGGGCATTATGTTACGTGAAATAAGTCAAATAGAGAAAGACAAATAGTGTATGATCTCACTTATATGTGGTATCTAAAAACATTGGCCTCATAGAAACAGAGAATGATGATTTCCAGGGCCTCAAGAGTGGAGTAAAAGGAGAGATGTTGTCAAAGGGTATAAACTTTCATCTATAAGATGAATAAGTTCTGGAGATCTAATGTACAGCATGGTAACTACAGTTAACAATACTATATTGTACACTTAAAAATTGCCCAAAAAGTAGAGCTTTAATGGTCTCACCATAACAAAAATAATTGTAATTTTGAGAGGTGAAGCATGTGTTAACTAACCTTATGTGGTAAACATTTCTCAATACATACATGTATAAAATCATAACGTTGTACACCTTAAACTTACAAAATGTTATATGTCAATTATATTGCAATAAAACTGGGGAAAAAAGGAAAACACAAAGGCAAAAAAATTGAAAATTAAGAAAATTTAAAAATCCAAACTCCTAGAAGAGATCAGATTTGTGCACATTTGTGGTTACCAGAGGTGGGGGATGGGAAAGGGGGAATTGCAGGAAGGCGGTCAAAAGGTACAAAATAAGTACCAGGCATGTAATGTACAGCATGGTGACTGCTGTACAGTATATATGAAAGTTGTTAAAAGTGTAGATCCTAGGAGTTCTCATCATGAGAAAAAATTTTTTTTCCTTTTTTTTTGTACCTATATGAGATGATAGATGTTAATTAAACTTATTGTGGTAACAGTTTCACAATATATGTAAGTCAAATCATTACACTATACACGTTAAACTTATAAAGTGCTGTATGTCAACTATATTTCAATAAAACTGGAAAAACATCTAGGCTGGAGAATAGAGACTTAGAGGTTTTCAGAGCCCAGGAGGGAGCAGAAGCCCAAGTGAGGCTGAGATCAAGGGAAGAACAATGCCTAAAGAGGGAAACGTGAGGGCTGAAGGCCAAGGAGAAGATCCTTGATAAAGCAACATTTAAGTGATAGGAGAAAGGAAAAACGTTCCGTCTGGTTAATCCTTTCACTCCTCAAATCATGGAGCCACAACAGCACGTGGCACAAATACATATTTGTCCGATGAATATACCTATGCAGTTGCACACGTGGTTCTATGGGACCACACGTAAGTATGGGTGCACCAGGCATGTGTCATACACATGTGAGAACGGTCAGAGCATGGGTAGAGAAATGCGCATTGGAGGTGGCTTGGGTAGGTGCTGGCAATCAGGGGAGGCACAGTGTTGTCTGAGAATGGTCTCCCCTTAAGTGCTCTATGATTCTGCCCTCTGGGGACCTTTAAAAAAAATCAGAGTGTCAGAGTCTTCTTGGGAACAAGAACAGTGACTCCACAGGGTCAGTGACTCATCTCGGCTTCCTCAGGCATGGAGGGGATCTTGGGAAGAGAGCGTGGCCCAGTGGGCGTTGTCCTGAGTGACAATGACCACACAGGAGGCTGGCTTGTGCCCTGGCTTTCCCCAGCCACTGGCCCTTCCTTTCCTCTCACTCTGGGACATTTATATTCATATTAATTAGCATTGTTTGTATTAATTAGCTTTATATTAATTAGTGTGCTTTGGTTGCAAGTTATAGAAAATCCCAACAGGCTTAAACTATAGGGAAATTTAGGGTGGCACTAGGGTTGGTTAATGGAGAAATGTAACAATCTAAGTTTCTATTCGTCCATCCTCGCCTGGCTGTCTTTGTGTTTTCCAAGATAGCTTGCTACCACAGCATGGCTTAATGGAGGAAGAGGTACTATTTCTGTTCATGTGTCTCTCCCTCTCTACCTTTTTATTTTCAATGGACTTTTTAAGAGCAATTTTAGGTTCACAGCAAAGTTGAATGGAAAGTAGAAAGTTCCCGTATACCTCCTTCCCCTATAAGGGCACAGCCTCCGTCTCCATCAACATCCCACTCCACAGGGGTACATTTGTTACAACTGATGAACCTACACTGACACATCATAACCATCCAGAGTCTGTTGTTTAAGTTAGGGTTCACTCTTGGTGTTGTACATTCTATAGGTTTGGAAGAATGAATAATGGCAGGCATCCACCATTATAGTATCATACAGAGTAGTTTGACTGGCCTAAAAATTCTCTGTACTCCACTTATTCATCCTTGACTCCCCTCTGACCTCTGGCAATAACTTTTTACTGTCTCCATAATTTTGCCTTTTCTAGAATGTCATGATTGGAATGTCGTACAGTATGTAAACTTTTCAGATATGTGCCTCTTTTTTTTTAATACCTCTTTACTGGAGTATAATTGCTTCACAATGCGGTGTTACTTTCTGTTGTACGACAAAGTGAATCAGCCATATGCATACACATGTCCCCATATCTCCTCCCTCTTGCGTCTCCCTCCCACCCTCCCTATCCCACGCCTCTAGGTGGTCACAAAGCACGGAGCTGATCTCCCTGTGCTATGCGGCTGCTTCCCACTAGGTAGCTATTTTACATTTGGTAGTGTACGTATGTCAATGCTACTCTCACTTCACCCCAGCTTCCCCCTTCCCAACATGACCAGATACCTTCTGCAGACTCCAGCGCATATCTCACTGGGCAGAACCAAGTCACATGGCTGCCTGTAACAAACCCACTGGGGGATGGTCAGACGAATCACGTAATCACAGTTTTGGCGATGATGAGATGGTGGATTGGCCTCCTCTACTGCCTCAGAAGTAATATCTGTGAAGACTGCCTTTAGTATGTTCTTCCTTTATTTAAAAAAAAAAATTGAAATAATAAACTCTGAATACTAGTATTAATAAAAAGTGTAAATGGAAGGCACACCTATTCCGGAAGTGCTTTAGGTACTGCTGTACCAAGGTGTGTTTATAATTATTTTTTAACCTGTCTTTATTTAAGTCTCTGCTGAAGTGTTACCTTCTCTGAAAATCGTACTCTGACTACTTAAAAATCATACCCTCCATGACTCTTTGAACCCTTATTCTCCTTCATTTTTGTTTAAAGCACTTCTTTCCATATGATACAACGTTATGTATTTTTATTTGTTTGTTATCTATCTACCCTCTAGTCTGAGGGAAGGGACTGTGTTTTGTTGCTGCTGATTCTCCAGAACCTCAAGCAGTGTCTGACACATAGTAGATGCTCAATAAATATATGTTGAGAGGGAAATGGGGATCAGGAATGACAAACTAATTAGGATTTTCCTTCTGAGTCATGCAAGGAAGGGATTAAACACCAGAATAAAATGTAACCCCTGTTTGCCAGGAGAATGGGAAAATAACTGTTGAGTGGAAAATTATCTTTGTGAGTCAGAATGAGATAGTTGCCTATGTTTGGAGCTTCCTGGCTCTAAAAAGCCTGTGACCCTCCATCTTAAAGTGGATTAAAATAACTCGGCATCAAGGGAACCATCTCCTTCATGCTCCAATCCATGCAAACTCTCCTTCAAAGTATCTGGCCCATGAGGTTGCCATTTAATTTTTTTTTTTTTTTGTCTTATCTAATTTGAGGTCTTTTCCAATCTTTCATAAAGTTGACAAGAAGGAGCCAAGGCCATGACTCAGACATACCTTGTCAATGAGTATGTTCTGGCAAAAGCAACAAATAGATTTTCCTGCCTGGGTTTCCTATGCTAAAGCACCCATTCAAATGAGAGAGTATATTGAGTGCTTACTACTATTATCAGCAGCAATAATAATAATTATTATTCCTTACACTGATTTACCACCATATTCTTTTCAAAGAGATTCCATCTCTATTCTCTCACTTGTTGATTGTAACAATTGGCAAAGTAATAAGATAATCAGGACAGATTGTTTTTGTTTTGTTTTTTATTTTCATTTAAATATGAAGAATCAAATACTTCTTCCCTCCCTCCAAAGTGACTTGTCTACACGGTTAATAAGTGACAGAGCTTGGATATGAACTCAGGTTTTCTGACACCATGTCCATTCTTTCCGCAATACCCATATTGACAATTTCTTCTTCTCTGACCCATGCTAAACAATGAAATTATTTATTTTGCATTTGTATTGAATTCGGCAAACATTTGCAAACAAGTCTATACCTCAACCATAAGGAAGGAGGATCTCTCCAGTGCTTGAAGTATTTATCCCTATATAAGTCACCAAATTTGATTTTTTCTTAAGCATTTACTATATGCCAAGACTAGGGCTTGGCTCTGTGGATACACAAAGAGTAGAAGAAAGTTGACATAGGATGACTTTTGACTTCTTTTCCCACCTCTGGGCTGCCATAGTGCTTCATTTTGTGGTTTTGTTTGTTTGTTTTTGCGGTACGCGGGCCTCTCACTGCTGTGGCCTCTCCCGTTGCGGAGCACAGGCTCCCGACGCACAGGCTCAGCGGCCATGGTTCACGGGCTCAGCCGCTCCGCGACATGTGGGATCCTCCCGGACCGGGGCACGGACTCTCAACCACTGCACCATTTAACCTTATTTTATCTGCTTAAACCTGTTGGGTGTTGATGGAGCTATAGATATGGGATAAATTCCAGGTCTGCTATCCCTTAGGAATGCCCCTGTTTATAGTCATTCTATTGCCTTGGAGCTACTCACTGCCTTCTGGCATTTCTGAAACCCCTCCTGGGATGTCCTTAACTTGTAGTGTTTTGGATCCTGCCTGTTGGCACAATACACACTGATTGAAAAAAAATGGTCCCATAACTTTCCTCTACATACTACTGTAATTCAGAGGGTTAACATGGGAAGAAATTGTGAGGGGTAATCAAATTGGAAGGGAAAGGATACATGGCAAACTTCATTTGCCTAGAGCTTTTCATAAGATTGAAAAAATACCAATTGTCCCTGCAAAGTGTAAAGGGCTAATGGAGATTTGGGGGGAAGATAAAGCCTGCCTCAAACTACCTGTAACTCTCTAAATAAAGCCCTATGCTTTCTGTAACCTAAATGAAACTGAGATGCTAGAAATGCATTGGTATAATATAGCAAAAATGAAATACTTAGGGGAGATAGGAATCCTGGAGTGGATCTGTTATGCATGCCTCATTCATTTCCCCCACAATGGCCATCAAGAGGTCTCAGAAGATATTTCTTTCCACAGGACATAAAGATGAAATTTCTGTGTCTGGAAGTACAGCAAACTAGATGTTCTGGCTGACCCTCCTACCAAAACTAATTGAAACATCTGAATAAAATATTAAAAAAAAAAAGTGAATGGAGAATACTTGGAGTCCAAGACCAAAGTGAATAAAAAGGAGCAAACTATTGATACATGCAAAATAGATTAATCTCAGCACCATTATGCTGAGTGAAAGAAGCCAGGCAAAAAACAGTACATACGGCATGATTTCATTTCTATAAATGTCTCGGAACTTCAAATGAATGTACAGTGATAGAAAGTAAGCCTATGGTGATAGTTGACAGTGCAGTGATAGAAAGTGGTTGCCTGGGGATGAGGGTAGATGGAGGGATGTGCTACAAAGGGGCAGGAGGAAACCTTTCGGGGGGGATGGAGATGTCCATTATCTTTATTATAGGGATGGCTTCATGAGTGTAAACCACTGAAATTGATCAAATACGTGCAGTTTATGGTACTTCAATTATGCAGCAATAAGGTTGTAAAAACAAAACAAAAACAACCAACTGACAAAAAACAAAGTGATACCAGGAACTCAAACTTAAACTTCAGCTGTGAGGTGGGTCTTTACTGAGGACATACATTCAACTCTAGCGATCTTGATCTTTCCCTTTCAGTTTCACAGGGTGATGGGAAATGGAGAAAATGCTCAAACTGGTGAGTAGAGTAGGAGAGCACCTGTACAAAGCTGAACTGCAAAGTCCTACACCTTTAATGTAGGGGTGACCAGAAAATAAACCAGCCTCTCACTCTCTGGCCACTTAGGGGATAATGGTTTTTTATGTCTCTGTATAGTTATTTTATCTTGATAGCAAACACCAGTTTTCTGGATCAGGGATCAGACCAATATTTATGTATAGCCAATACAGTGCTGGCTTCCCAGACTCCATTTTCCCTCTTGGGGTGATGTGATAAGAGCAGGTGTTCACTCTGCATGTACAAGTGGTCTATCCTACAGGAGAGGAGCCCTGAAATTATGACTCTCCAAGTTTATATAGGAATTGCTGCACAGTGGCCACCCTCCCCCCTGCAGGGAGGGGGGGAAATATTTGCTCTCTGATGTAAACAGATCCTCTCTGGGAAGAAAGGGGAAAGTCCCTAGTTCTTCAAAACCCTTTGAAGTTTGGACAAATAGCTCCAAGGGAGATAAACTTGCAGATTTCTCCAGGTTTATACACCATCTTTAACTAATGCTTGCCATTCACTTATTCTTTGCCAAAAACATTTGCTCATATACAAACACGAAAATAGTCAGCTGCTTCCTGACCAAGGACAGATAAGGAAACTGCCTAGTGTGAGCTTAGATGCATGTTAGAAGGGGGGAAGTATCTGCTTGAACATTCAAGCACAATATGGCCTCATTTAGACTGAATTCCCACCACCTGGATGGTGATACTAAATTAAATTAGATACTTAATTGATGATTTAACACTGATGAGGTATAGCTGAAGACAGAACTGGAAAATAAATCTAAAGAAATCAACCAGTATGCAGCAAGGAAAGACAAAAAGATGAAGAATACCAAAAAAAAAAAATGTTAATAGATATGGAAAGGAGAGTGAAACAATTTATCATGAGTCTAACTGGAGTGCCAAAGGGAGAAAAGAGAGATAATGGAGAGGCAATTTTTGAAGAATAATGGCTCCAGAATTGATGAAAAACTCTAATCCTCCAATTTCAAAAGGCCAATGAATTCCAAGCAGGTTAAGTTAAAAGACATACACTCCTAGGTACATCATAGTGTGTATTAAATCAACAAGTGAGAAAGACATATTATCCTCAAAAAAACACCTAGAGTACTAGACCAAGGAGTCAAATGATTTTGAAAAATTGAGATATATTTCACATGCCATAAAATTCACCCTTTTAAAGTGTACAATTCAGTGATTTTAAGTATCTTCACAAAGTTGTATAACCATTAGCAGTTCCTAGTTCCAGAACATTTTCATCACGCCCAAAAGAAATCTCATACCCATTAACAGTTACTCTTCCTTCCACTCCCTTCCTTCAGCTCCTGGCATCCAACAATCTAATTTCTGTCTCTATGGATTTACTTTTTTTTTTGACATTTTATATAAATGGAATCATACAATATGTGGCCTTTCATGTCTGGCTTCTTTCACTTAGCATCATGTTTTCAAGGTTCTTCTGTGTTGTAGCATGTACCAGTACTGGTTTATTTTTCTTTTGGTCTCTGAATAATATTCCACTGAATGGATACACCATATTTTGTTTATCCATTCATCAGTTGATGAACATTTGGGTTGTTTCCACTTCTTGGCTGTTATAAATAATACTGATATGAACACTCATGTACAAGTTTTTGTGTGAACATGTGTTTTCACTTCTCTTGGTACATACATAGGAGTAGCATTGCTGGGCCATATGGTAACTATGTTTAACTTTTTAATGCACTGCCAAACTTCTTTCCAAAAGTGGCTGCACCATTTTACATTCCCCCAGCACTGTGTGAGGTTTCCAATTTTTCTACATCCTCACCAACACTTGTTATTGTCCATGTTTTTGATTATAGCTGTTGTAATGAGTGTGAAAGGGTATTCCATTGTTATTTTGATTAGCATCTCCCTAATGAGTAATGACACTGAGTATGCTTTTATATGTTTACTGTCCATTTATATATCTCCTTTGGAGAAATGTCTATCAAATTCTTTGCTCATTTTAAAAACTGGGTTGTCTTTGTATCATTGAATTATGAGAGTTCTTTATATATTCTTGATACTAGATTCTTATGAGATACATGGTTTGCAAATATTTTCTCCCATTCTTTGGGCTGTCTTTTCACTTCCTTGATAGTATCCAGATATTTTTTTTTTTTGGAACCATGGAATACCAAGTTCAAAAACAATTTTTTAAACTGTTTTTGTGTTGTCCTGGTTTGCTTGTGCCCTCTTTTCTTCAGCCTTCAGTTGGTAAATTTGGCAAATTTTAGCCAAAGCTTACCTTGGATGCATAGTGACATACCACAGTGTTGGTAATCCTGAGCTGGTCCTTTCTTCCTCAACTCATTGCCTTATATAGACATATAAGGAATACAGAATGACTGCCCCTAGCTGACAGCAATTTAAGAGTGGTTAGTAGGAGAAAACAAGTAGCAGTTTGGGTATATTTGTGTAGCACATGTGCACATTGCATGTTGCACGTGTATGCATGTGTGCACATGTATGTGCACATATGTTTAGATGCAGAGCTATTGGGACATGTTGGGATAATGACTGGTGGTCTTCCCTGGGATGGTGATCAGTATTGGGTGTATGTGGATGATTGCCTTGGGGTTCAATTTACTATTTTTTTTTAATTCACTTCACTGGGTAAATGGGAGAGAGAGTAGAGTTGATCCTTTCATTTCTCTCCAAACAGATTAAGAAATTCTCCTATTTCCTCATACAGCCTCTCCCTTTGATCCCTTCCCCCACACCCCCATCCTATGGACCACTGAGTCTTGGCCAGCTGGGTATCTCCCACCCAACCACGTCTTCCTGCCGTTTCCATCACCGCTCCCCTGTCACTGCTGCCCTGGTTTAGGCCTTCATCAGCTAGCTGTCTCCTGACTCATTTTCTTGCTGCAGTCACTTAATATTCCATTTCCACCTCTGCATTCATTGCTGCCCCAGTGTCCTTCCCCAAAAGCCTGTATCTTGTCATTTATGCCCTGAGAACCCAACAAAAGGGTTTAAGTCTTTTTCATATTTATGAATATTTGTCCTCAGCAAAGTTTGTTAAAAGGAAACGTTAGTGAACATGTCACTTATTTGCACAAAAATCTTCATTGGCCCCCCTTTGCTGATGTCTGAAAATCTTGGCATGGCATCCAAAGTGCCTTCTGAATTTTGCATAATCAACACTTCCTGCTCCGTTCCCTACCACTGTCTTTTCCTCTCATGTCCTGTAGTCGCCTACAATACAGCCACCCTGCATTACTCTGTCCCTTATCACCCATGGCAACTCCATGTCTCTGGGCCTTTATTCATTTAATCTCTCTTCTAAGAATGTTTTTGATTTATTTTTTAAGCTAATTGGAATTCTTCTTATCCTTCCAGGAACACTCCAGCATCTTTCATCTCTGCAGACTTTCCTGAACACCTATTGGGGCCCCTCTCTCTTTGTTCCTGCTGTGTTTTGTTTATTTCTCTCTGACAACTGTTACTCTCCTCCTGGCTCCTTCCTAGAAGGCTGGGATTTTGCCTAATTTGAATGTATCCTTCAGGGCTTGGTTAAACTGATATTCAATAAATATTTGTTGAATTGAGCTAAACTTTTCTGTGCAAGCTCAATAGTTGGTTATATCACCAAGGGAGAAAAATTAGGAGAGGAAGTGGGTATAATAATTCCATAGAATTATGTTCTCTTGATTCCCCAGAATTTTAAAATATTTCAGATCCCACCAAGCTGAAACCCCTTCCACATGTGACCCTTGTTCTGTCCGTTTCTTTCTTCCCTTCCCTCCCAGTCTCTGGCTTGCTGCCACCTCATCTACATGACCAAGTGGGTGTGGGATCAGCCTCCTTCCCCCTCTGGTTTGTTTGATAGGCCCACAAAGAAGCAGGGAGGAAGGTGAGCCTCTCTGGGACTGTCTCCATGGTGACCTGGAATGTCATGGACAGTCGTCCAGCTGCAGGCGGGTGAAGGAATGGGAGAGTGAAGCAGGTTTTCCGGCCCCCTTTTCCCTCTTGTTCTGTAGTGAAATTCACATGTGACACTGTGAGAGGAGATAACTCAGAGCAGGGGGTTCCTCCTCTGGAATTCAGGATACTACTCTAGCATTTCATCTGTCCCTGCAGTCTCTGACAGTTGCTCACTGCTCTCCAGAACTGATTGCCTTTGGGGTAAAATCTAAGGTTCAGCCAAAGGTTGTGAAGCAAGATCATAAAACTCTTATGCACCAAACCGTCCATCCTGCTGATGTAGCTCACTTGCAAGGACACCACAAGGGTGTTATACTAGATAACCTAGATAAGGCCTGCACTTAGCACAGGCTTCTGGGGATGGTTTTCCCTTCCTTGCACATAGTAATGATCATCTCCATCCTTATGCTGGGGTGTGGTATCTGCCCTCCGTAGCCCCTATTCTCTTGCTGCCTGGCCACTTGGCCCTTCCTTATTATAACTTCTTATAACCGCTGTATGAAGACCCAACCTTTCTGGACAGCATTGAAAACAGATCTCCCCGTCCATTCCGCCTGCCCCTGTACATCCTTGCCATCACACCAGCTTAGAGAACGTAGCATCTACCTGCGCTGTCCAACATGGTACCCACAAGCCCGAGGTCATTATTTAAACTTAAATTAATTAAAATTAAAAATTCATACTAGCCACATTCCAAATGCTCAGGTGCCACACGTGGCTCGTGGCTACATGTTGGTCAGTGCAGATTTAGAACATTTCCATCATCACGGAAAATTCTATTTGAATATACTGTCACTATGAGCAACTTGTCTTTCTAGGACTTGTTTATGAATTTTTATCTTAGTAAAATGATTTTTCATTTTAGTTTTTTTCAATAACTTTTTAAAATAGAAGTATAGTTAATTACACTGCTGTGTTAGCTTCAGGTATAGAGCAAAGTGATTCAGTTTATATATATATATATATATATATATATATATATATATATATAT